>NW_007253559.1:383045-486572 GCF_000164805.1 Carlito syrichta | reverse complement strand
GCCTGGCCCTGCTCTGGATAGTCCCGCTCACCCTCAGCGGCCTCCTCGGAGTGGCGTGGGGGGCGTCCAGTTTGGGAACGCACCACATCCACCATTTCCATGGCAGCAGCAAGCATCATTCAGTGCCTATTGCAATCTACAGGTCACCGGCATCCTTGCGAGGCGGACACGGTGGGTCTGCGATGCCAAGTTCTCGCGGGTTACCCCTCGCGCCCCCCTTTCGGCCCCTAAGGCTCAGAGAAGCGGGCGCTCGAGAAAAGCGAGGCGCGTTTGGGTGTGTTTGGTGGGAGCCACTTATCCCTTTGAAGACAATAGAAAGAGGTTGGGGGAAGAGGCGTCGCGGGTGTTTGTGGTGGGGGTGGGAGGGGCGTTCCTTGTCGAGGTGCAGGGAGAGAGCTGTGGGCACCAGCCTGGGCCGGGTGGCCAGGGCCCGCGGGAAGGGGGCGTCACTCGTCAGAAGGTCACTCAGTGGCCGGATGGGGCGCCGCGCTCAGTCAAGGGACCTGAGCGCCAGAGGGAGGAGGGCTCTGCAGAACCTTTTGTCTGTGCCGTTTGGGCTGCCCCACCTCCTTGCCCATCGTCCTGCTCTGGGGGAGGGAGAGATTTGAGCCCTCACCTTCCTCCAAAGTGGCCCAGACTGCAGTGACAGCCAGGCAGTCCTGGGACTCACTCAACAGGAGGCCAATTCCTTTTGCTTCCACATCTTCCCTAATTGGAGAAGGTAGGAGGGTCACCGAGGCACCCTATCCAGTGCGGGATCCCTTACCAGGCAGGGAGAGGACCTCTGGACACCTTCCCCCTTCCATCCACTCCACACATACCTATACTTCCTTTTCTTGGTAATTAGGCTGAGTTATTTTCCTAAATGGAACAGAGAGAGACTTGGCTATGCAAGCCCATCTCCCTGAGGATCATGTCTGAAGACTATTGTGATAAGGGAGGTCCTACCTCCTTCTTCTTCAGTGTTTAATGCTTTCCAGCAAGGGTAGGGGAGCCAGTGCTGGCTGGACTAAGCTTGGAGGAGGAGAAGTTAGAGCTAAGGGAAGCTATTCTCTTAACCCTAGTTCCTTTGTAAAAAGCAGAGTGTGAAGAAAAGCTTTGGTTGGCAAGGTTTCTTCTCCAGAGTGGCCAAAAACGTAGGTCCAGATTTTGCTAATGTTCATATAATGCCTATTTCAGATTCTCTGAATTGCTAAAATATAAAACATCAAACTAATCTTGTGAATTGTTCCCCAATTCCCATTTTTTTCTTCTCCCCCAGTGTAAAATACACTCCTTTAGAAGTTGTGGACACTTCTTTATTTCCCTTTTCCACCTCTTTCTTCCAGGCCTGCTCACCTTTCAGACTTGGTTCAGCTGGGGATCTTTGGCTCCTCTCCTCCATGAAATTGCCCTCACCAGCAGCTGCTGGTGCTTCCAGGATGGGCTCTTTTCCCAGGGATGGAGGGGGCTTCTTGCCTGGGGGCCATTCACATTAGATATGAGAAGCTACAGCATAATCTAACTGAAGAGAGGACAAGTCCCCCTGGAGACTCCTCTTTGAGAGTAGAATAGGGAAACACTTTCCTGTGGATCCTAGGAATTGGCTCCTTTTCCTCTTCTCCTAGTTCTCTCAAGGATTATTTCCAATAAAAAGTGATGACAATGGAGTCAGGAGTGATGCCCAAACCAGGGTGCCTTCCTTACAGGTAACAGAAAGTGGATCCCTCTAAAAGAATAAGGAGTTTCTGGTGATCTCACCGCTGGTTCACAGTATTCCTGGAGCTTGTTGATTCCTTTACCTGGGTGCAGTTCTCAACCACTGCCCTGCCTTTGTGTAGAACTGTGTGAGTCCTGTGGGAGGGAGGCTAGCCAGGGTGCAGGAGGGGCAGACAGAGTGTGGGTGGGTGGGTTCTGTGAGCCAGATGGGGGTATGCAAGGGGGTGGGCCACCTAATTGTACCAGTGGGAAGCACTTAGCTAATAATCTCATATGCATATTAACTTCTTTTCTGTGTCTCTGCCTCTCTCCAGAGGGTTGAGGCAACAGAATGGGGAGAGCGCTCCAGGATGTGGGAGAGGAGGACACCAAGGGGTCCCTGCCGCAGAGTAGGGCACTCCTTTCTCCTCACCACTGCGGCTTCTGCCCCAGGCAGGCGCCGTCTGCTGGTCTTTACAAACATTTCTTTCCCTCCAGAATACAGTGATTGTCTATATGTGAATGAAAAATCAGAGGCATCGATCATTGAAAAGGAGAAAGAATAAGAGGATAGTGAAGAAAATCATGTGTGATCAGCAGTTGGTGTTATTCTTTGGGGTCAGAGAACTTTTTCTGTGAAGGTTTCATTGTAGAGTCATTTTTATGTTTTTAAAACTCTGGCCACCCTTCTCACCCTCACTCTTTTGGAAGAGACTGCCCCCCCTTTTTTCCTGATTTTTTTTTTTTTCAATTAGAGAAACAAACTTACCTGCCGTTATCCAACCCCTGCCAAATAAAAGCCAAGTTAAAATTTTCATACTTTATCCATTCCTTCTCTTGAAAGCAGGAATATTAACTCTGTAGAGGACAGTCAAGGAACCTATAGAATGAAAAATAAGCCCCTGAGGGTGGGGGATGGGGTGAGGAGGTGAGGTGGGAGTGCAGAGGGGCTGAGAACAGGGCAGGCAGGCTGGTGACTTAGAGAGAAACCTAATAAGAAAGAGGTGATGTTGAATTTGTTGGGTCAGTAAGCTCCCTGAATATTTAGCTAATTATTGGGACAAAGGGCCCACCAGGAAAGAATCTTTGAGCCTAGTAGATGAGGGTGAAGATAAAACACAAAGATAAATGACAATATAACAATTTCCTAGCTGAAAGTCTACACAGGTGAAAATGAAGCTTAGTTCAAATTTTGAGACATATATGTATAGAGGAACAAATGAACTAGCCTGCTTGGTTGTATTAGAATTTCTGGGAATCATAAGATTTTTTTTTTTCATAATAGGGAAGGCATGTATACGCTTGAATGTACAAAAGAAAAATTCATGATTGGTATATTTTAAGGAATAAAATTGAGTCTCCTATGTTTTGAAAACTGCTGGGCTGACTATCCAGGTTCATTCTTCTTCATTTTCTCATCTTGCCATGCTTCATTTGCACGATTATGAGGTGTCACTTACAAGGTTTGCAGGGTGCAGAGAGCGCTCATGGCTACCCTGAGCATCTTTGTGCAAGCTGACCCAGTTGCAGAGATTATGATGGGGATTTTTTTAAGAGCATATGAGAAGCAGGTTTTGAGAACACTGCAGGGCCCCACTTAATTTTGCATGTACTTAAAAATACATAAATGCTGAAATTACCTTCATAGAAAAATCGTGGGTTTTTTTTCCAGTTTAATAAACGGAGAACTGTGTGATTGTACATGATAAAAAGCCAGCCTGCTTGTAATTAAGAATGCTACTTAACGCCAACAAGAGTCCAGAATAGAGCAGTGTGCTCAGCCGGTACTGCTTATGGGATGTGCCATATGTGGGGAGTGTAGAATGATGTCAGTGCAATTCTCAGGTTCCCTTCTCGGCTCCTGGCTTTCCTAAGTGCCTCTGCATACTTCAGAAAATTAGCTTAGAGTCTCTCAATAATTGCAGGAGGTAAAAGAAGGAGAAAGCCATCACAGATCTGATCATACCAGTGCCAGTCGTTCTCCTCCCACAAATATGAGCTCTGGAAATTATATTGGCGTAATTAGCTAATACTATTAAAGGGCAAAAGGGCTTTCCCAGAAGGAAATGTTAACAGAGTTTAAAAGTGTGGTTTGTAATTGAAGTTGCCCAATGGTGTTAGAAAAGGATAATAATTATATCTTGAATGTATAATGTTTCTTTTTCTGAGGCACTTTCAGTACACGTACTAAACTTCTAAGAGGGATGGTGGGTTTTGGGAGGGAGTTTGAATATCATTTTCTTGTAGGGATATTGAGGCACTCCTAGATGGGCCAAAAAATGGAGCCAGATCTAGGATCAGAGTCAAAGAGGAATTAGAATCAAGGCTTCATGTCTCATGGCCCAGAGCAATTCTATGAGCTCAGAGGATTTTAAACCCTAAGAGGGTCCTCCATGTGGTTTAATGGTTGATCTCTTGGAGAAGAAATCATTACAAGAAACATGGCCCAGAGTTTTGCTTTCAGCATGTTTTAACAATAATGCACACTGTAAGAAGGGCTGACACCTCATTTGTGTCCCACAGATCACTTCATTGATTCTACAGAGGAGGTTTTTGTTTTTCTGTTTTTGTTTCTCTAGGAGGCAGGAGCTTGCTGTTTGATGGGGTGATATCTTTGTCCTTTTGTGTGGTAACCAAAAGAGTTTGTAAAACATTTCACAGTAACTCTACATTGAAGAAATATTTGTCTATTAATGTTTAATATTAATTATCTGGTAATTAATTCATATTGTGACCCAGAACATTTTTGGCTATAACTTTTCTGCTGAAATAGACATTGCTGTTCCACACCTTTTCTTTAATTTGGCTTCTTGGACAAAAATTTACATCACTGAAATGCTGTTTTCAAAGATGGCCAGCTAATATTTTTGGAAGAATCTTTGAATCAATCATGATCCAAGTAACCCTGGCACTCTAGAGTCATTTTTGGTTGCTCCAAACAGTAATAGATTTACTCTTTAGATTGTTTGTTCATTCATTTATTCAGCAAGTATATAATAAATGCTTACTATGAGAATATGCTTGTGTACCAGGTACCATGAAGGGCCAGAGAAAAACAAAGATAATGAGAGTAAGGATAAGGGAGGAGGAGCCGAAATGCTGAAGACACAGTCATCAAGAAGTTTACAACTTAGTTCTAAAAATCCAAGCTATTGTTAGAAAGAGTTCATTCTTAAACAGACAAATAAAGCTTCCCCTTAAAAGCAGGTAGTCTCCAAGCATAAATGCAAAAAAAAAAAAAACCCATAAAATTTATGTGTATGTAGCAATAATTTGGGACTCAAAATAAAATGATCTGATAAAAACATCAAAATAGCAAATTTTATGTACATCACTTTTATTGTTCTTTATTATTAATGTCCTAGGAAGAACTCCTTGCACAGTTTCTTTTCACCAAGTTGCTGTCTGTATTTCTTCTAAAAAACGTACAGCCTCTACTTTTCAAATAGAGATAAGGCTTGTTTTGCAAATGTATTTAAGACAGGGATTCACTGATTTAAATTTACACTAATGTATAAATAATTGAGGCTGCTTGGTCTAGTGAGGTTAATTCTCAGAAACATATCTATGCAAAAATTTGGCCAGTGCCATTTACTAGCATTGTGTAAATTTACTAAGCTACTTAACTTTACTAAGGATGTTTTCTTGATCTATAAAATTAAAACACAATGAGTTCTATCTTAGTGAAAAATAAATGAGACCCTGAGTTTGAAAAGTGCCCAGACTCTAATAGGTCCCCAATAAATGTTCTGTTTCATTTTTTTAATAACTAAAAGTGACTCCAAAGAGTAGCCACATGTTGGGGACATCATGGACTTTAAAGTTAGAAGACCTGAGTTCCAGGTCTGAATCAGCCAGTTATTAATTCAATGACTTCTGGAATCCAGTTACCATTTGAAAAATCAGTTCTTTTTAGCTTAAATGTTTGAGGAGTATATTCCTCTTATTTTATAGACGTGACAGCAGAAATTTAAATAATTTAAGTGAACTAAATCTATCAGGCCACAACAAATCAATAGCAGAGTTGGAAGGAGAGTCCATGTTGTCAATCTCATCTTCCTCCTCATATAGATTACTCTCTCATGTAGCCTGTGCTCCAGTAATGGGGAAGGGTTGCCCTCATTCATCTGTACTTTCACTTGAACACTGTATAACCAAAGGCAGTTATTTTTAGGCAATTAATTGGGATTAGCAGCTTCGTCTTTGACAATAGAATAGAGTAACTGAACTTGGATCCTATGGAGAAAACAGTTCTTACTCCATTGTTGCCCATCATCATAGTCAGCCCTCAATGACTGTATGCCCTTTTAAATGAAAAACATAATTAATGTTTTGAGATGTTAACAATCCCGTAATAATAGTGAGCATGCTTTTTATATTGTTTTGTCATTCATGTTTGTTTTGTTTCTCTTTCTTTTTAAAAATGAGCAGACTAAGTTCATTTCCAGTCCTGAGATTCCTTTGATTATAAGGATCTCTTAAAATCCTCATGCTCTTGTTGTCTTTTCTCAGAGCCTTATTGAATTTAAACATATTGTAACTGGAAATATTTTTGCAAAGATTAAATTTAGTTCCTTTAAGGCATTCCATTGTCTTCATTATTATTTAGGGAGTGGCTTTCTTAGGTGCCTAGGAGTCTTGGTGTGGAAGTCAGGCTCAGAGTGCATTTGGCCAAGTATTTGTCTCTCAACTGAGGTCCCAGGGAATGTCTCTTAGAAAAAAGCACCTTCCTCCCTCGTTTGGTCTTTTTTTCCCAGCTTTTTCCAGTCTATATATATCACTCCACACAGAGTCTTGTAATAGCCTTTTAAAATATTTCATTCTTTCAGAGGATGCAGGATTTTTCAGTGTTGATCATATAACAATGCATTCCTTCAAGCTTTTGACAGAACTGAGTGAAAACAGCTATCTTTTAAGTATATACTTCCACAGTATCTTCATGTAAAGTGTCTCATTTAATCATCATCACAACCCTGGCAGGGCTTGTGATCATCATTTTGCTGACAAAGAAACAGGTTTAGAGAGGTGATGATTCTGTCAGGGTCACTTAATTAATCAGTAGCCTCAGTACTTTTGTTTTTACATGATAGTATGATAAGAGGCAGGGTTTTGAAAAAAGAAAACGAAAGAAATAAAGAAAAATGGTATATTTGAATTTAGAAGACCTGAATTTTGACCCACTGTCATCACTTTGCAATTCACGTCTCAAGAAAATTCATTTCTTTAATAAGAATAAAATTTGCCACAAAAGTGTAGTTAACTCATAAAGTTATTAAGAATTTCAAGTTGGTTAGGCGCAGTGGTTCAAACTGTAATCCCAGCACTTTGGGAGGCTGAGGTGAGAGGATTGCCTAAGCCCGGGGGTTCGAGACTAGCCTGGGCAACTTGGTGAGACTTCATCTCTACAATAAATCACAAAAATTAGCCAGGCATGGTGGCGTACATCTGTTGTTCCAGCTACTTGGAAGACTGAGGTGGAAGGATCACCCTAAGCCCAGCAGGTCAAGGCTGCAGTGGCCATGAGCGTGCCACTGCACTCCTGCCTGGGTGACAAGAGTGAGACTTCAACTCAAAAAAAAAAAAAGGATTTCAAGTCAATATAGATGTGATATTTTTATTTGTATTCCAGTGGAAGGAATTTTATCTAATATTACACTGTAGTACTCAATCAATAAGTAGAAAGATAGAGATGGATTAGTAAATGAGGATCATCCTCAAATTCAGTTAGAAGGACTATACTCAGGCAGTGATAAAGAATGTTATTAATTAAATAGTAACAATAAACTAAAAAACTTTGCCTGGAATATGATGAGTTCTGTAGAGACTTCCTTTTAATCACAATGTGTACAGGTAAATAAGAACTGGCTGTGTTAATTGTGTGAACTTAATATCCATGAGATTTGCGAATTATAACTGAGGCAGTGAAGAAAGGTGTTTCTCTTCAGTATATTTTCAAGGCATGTGGTTATATACATTTGAAGTTTTATATGAGCCTTCCATGAATCTTGTAATCATTTTTGTTATGAAACTCAGAATCAGGGACTCTTCTGGACTATGGAATCTCCAGCTTAAATGTATTATATATTGTGACCTACATGTTTTTAAAGCAAGGTTGTAGATGATTTGTTCGGTGATCTGTTTTTCAAATAATCAAAACTGGCAAAAATATTGCAATATATCTCAGAAAATTAGCAACTAGAAAGAAGAAAAAAATAAGCAGATAGTAAAGGAGTACTTTTTAGTATGTGATTAAATACAAGGCAGTGACATTTACTGATTTGGACATCACTTCTGTGTGGTTGTTTTGATTGTCTGGGTTGCTATTGGACTAACATTAGTACACGTAATTATTTATGTGGCTCAGCTTGTCTTGGCTATTAGTTACCATCTGGTCATCATGGTATATTTTTCTAGTTGACTATAAGTTTGAGAACTGCTAAAGAGAAGTGGTATTTTTGATGCTTGTTAAAACAGATAATTTTGGATCCTGAAATCTCTAATTTTACGTGAAGACTGAATTAGCTAAAATATGGATAGTTATAGAAGATGAGGCACTTCACTAAGAGTGACTGTGAAGCTATTCTAAAAAATACATTCAGGGAAAATGTGGTAGCCCAGTGTCGTGATACTCTCACACTCATCAGTTAGCGCTTTTATTTGGGCATGCAGCAGCACATTTTAAAGTATGTAGATTTTCTGAAGAACTTGGCTTTCAAATTTTTCAAGATTTTGTCTCAGCCAAATGGATGCTTTAGTTCACATCTATGCATTTATGTCATTTTTTGTGTAGTTATCCTTTTCAGTTATCAAGAATGTTACAATCTGGTGTAGAGAAATAATACTGAAGCATGACTAATTTAAATACCTCTGGGAATTTCTGCCTAGAAGATGTATGTAGAGACTGAACTTTCTATTTGGTTTCCAGGGCATTGTTTAATAGTCTCCTTCCTTTATATTTCATATTTATTTCTGAAAATCTTGTCATATTGGATCATTTATGCCTACAAAGTAGGAAAATTGATCTTTTTCTAGATTACATCTTTCCAAAGGTGAAGTAGAGAAACTTTCCTCAACACTCTAAGATATATTTCCTTGAAGTCCAAAGTTAAAGTATTCAAAATCACAATATGCTGTTTCAGTCATTTTTCATGTCTACTGTCAAAGTATTTAACATATGCTGGAATAAGATGAATAATAAATTAATGTCTGTCAGCAAAGTGGTTAATTGGACATACTGTTAAATATGCAAATAATGTATTTGGTTTCCCCACTCATTCTTTTTCTTGGAACTTGTCCTAAGTGAGATATAGTTTTTGATGCTGCTTATGGATAACTGTCATATCATAATCAAAAGTGGAACACTACTGATGGGTTTCTGATAAACATTTTCATGCAAAAGCCTTGTGTGTATCTGGGTGCTTTTGTAATGATGAAACTATATAACAATAGTCTATTTGCACTTATATGTAATAAAATACTGCCTCAGTAATCTTACTTTTAAGTATAAAATGTTGCTTTTCCTTTTTCATAAAATAAATTAAAATTTTCACTATTTTTCCAGAAGAAATTAAGTCAAATTTTGGGTTATAGTGGAGAAGTGATTTAAATACTGTAGGAGTGCTTCAACTATCCTAATTCTCAGTAAAAAGGCTATGTAAGATGACAGTAAATGGCCAATTACACCATTTATTTATTAAATAATCACTTAGTGCTTACTATATGCCAGGTGCTGTTGTAAACTCTTAACAATATATCAACTCATTTAATCCTCACCACAACTCCATGGGATAGGTACTAATATTCTCCCATTTTACACATAAGGATATTGAAGTATGGCAAAGCCAAGAAATAGCCATGTATATGAAACTGAAGTTGTAGGACCTAGATTTAATCTCAAACAAGCTCACTAGGAAGTCCATGCTTTTAATCTCTACATTATGCTGTCATTAAATATAATTTATTCTGACTGAGCATTTTGCTTTCTCCTATAGTTTTTATTGCATTGGTTCATGACAGACCCCAGGAGGATGACTAGCTGCATTTACTTTGTCTAATTTCCAGCAAGTCATTACTCCGAAGGTTTAATGCCTTATCTTTATCTTTCATTTGTTTTTAGGCATTGTGATTCGTAACTACACAGGATATCAAGAGGCTTTTCTGTGCCTCCCTTTCTCATCACTTTATTTGTTTTGACTGATTTATTAATCTCGACCAACATCTACCACCACATCAAGAGTAAAGGAGTGATTGATTTAAGATGTTTATTAATGTTTATTAACTACTTTCATTCTAGTTGGCAAATACTTTCCCCAACAAATTGATAATCTGCTGTGATAATAGACTAATTTGCAAGTGCAGCCATGATTTACAATTAAAAGGGAACAGTGGTGATGAGTCTGATTATGTGATTATATTCTCCTGAGATGAAAGGAATCCTTCTGTAAATGGTTAAATAAAATTGTATAATTCTGAGGGCAAGATGTAGAAAAAAGGCTGACAATTAATAAACCACTTTGAGTGTTCTAATTTTAATTATGGTCTCTTAATTATGAAGGCTTGAAGATTTTATAAATCAAATTGTGTTGTTTATATGTGCATGGTACTGTATGACTAGATAAAGAATGTAAGCATTTCTACCACTCATTTCAAAATAAGTTTGAATTTAGACTGTGGGGGCAACATTCAGAAAAGATGGTAAATGCTTTGAAGTTGGGTTCTCTTTTTTTTTTTTTTTTTGAGTTGGAGTCTCATTGGTCTCCCAGACTGGAGTGCAGTGGCCACTCCCGGCCACTGCAGCCTCGCCTGCTGGGCTCTGGTGATCCTTCCGCCTCAGCCTTCGAGTAGCCGGAATTACAGGCATGCGCTACCACGCCCGGCTGATTTTTTGATTTATTGTAGAGATGAGGTCTCGCTGCCCAGGCGGGTCTCGAACCCGCGGGCTCAGGCAATCCACTCACCTCGGCCTCCCAAAGGCTCGGGATTACAGGCTGAGCCACCGAGCCCGGCTTAAGTTGGGGTCTCTTAACTGCATTTTTCTTAAGGATTCTTTTGTTTCTTCAATTCAACACCAGAATTTTATCCCGCTTATTTACTGGCATTCAACACATTCCACTTATAATAATACTACAGGAATTCTGGAAATTCCCTGATGAGATAAAAGATTGCTCTTATAGTTCTCATCACATTCACTAACTATCTGACCTTGGGCAAGTTTCTAAACCACTCTGAACCTTGGTTTTCTCTAGAGTAAAATAGGGCCTTTGTAGGATTGTTGTAAAGATTTGATATTATGTAAACATCTGGCACAGGACCTGATAAAGTGCTGCTGCTGTTCCTTAAGTGATAGATGAACCTCTTTCAAACAGTAGGTCCTCTCTGTTCTGGAGAAAAACAGAAAGGACTGAGTTTAGTTATCAGGTAGACTCCTCAGAACCTTTTAAAACAGATTGCATTCTCATCATTCTAGGTTGACTTGGTAGATCCCTTAAGTAAAGACAAAGATTTGAAATTGTGATGTTTTCCTGATGTCTGATTCATACAAAAGAGGATGACACAGATGCTAACAAGAAGATCTTATGTAGTAACCCAACAATTTGTATGCCCTTTTTTCGTGTGGGAGTTAAACTAGGAAACAAGCAGTAGGGCTGAACTGTTAAGCCTGTTGCTGCATCTTAGTGCTGGACATTTTCTGTTCTCTTGAGAATTAGTTTAGAATTTAGATTAGGCTTTTTAAAAGTATGGTCGAGGGGAGAGGGCAAAGATGATTAAGAAAGACTTAGGAAAATGATTGTACCTTTTTTTGTCAAATCAGCTCGGAAAATGTCAGCAAACACAAAGCTATCTTTACCTCGCTGTTTTATAGCTGAGGGAAACTGTGCTTCCTGACCCCAAATTGCTAATGTCACTTCTTTTACTGTGGCCGTGTTGATGTTTATACCACAGCCAAATGCTAAGAGTCTAGCTTTTAGGATGAATACAACCATTTCAGAATACCAAATCAAATGCAAATGCCCAGCAACTGTAATTCAATCACCTATTTTAAAAACATAGTTAACCAATTTCTTAAAATAAATGAATGTTTTAATGGGAACTTAATATCCATATTTAAAATTTTTTCTTCCTCTTTCTGAAAAGAGACTCTTTTGGGAATGTGGAGGGGACAAAATTTCATGCTAGTTTGAAGCAAATTTGTTTTAGCTTATGATCATCTAGGATGTTATATGTGCTTTGGGATAGAGTCATTTTACAAAATGTCGCGTCACTTCCTCTCTCCAAAGTGTGAAGAAAGACTTTGAGGTGATGTCAAAAGCCCTGAGTCCTTAGAATCAGAGTAATTCCGTCAAAGCAAGATGTGTTTGAGACAAGAAGCTGATATGGTTAAAGTTATTGTCTTTATTGCTTTTTCCTCTCGCCCCCAAGTTTTACTTATAGTGGTGTTGGAATGCCAGTAGTAAGTTTAATCTATGAAACCATTTAACTTGAATTTTCCCTAAATATGTTAAAATGAAGGCGATTTTCTAGATAACAGATAATAGTGAAGTATGTTCTTAGAGAAAGCATTGCCTGGGTCCCTTGGGGCCAACATATAAATATAGATCCTGTCTCACATGCTTATACATTCTATAGTGTTTTGGAAAATCTGGAGACTGCAGATGCAGTGCCTGTTATTTGGGAAACAGGCAGGGCCTCCAAAGAACATGTCTTGGCAGTCTGTAGTAGGGCACAACAGGTATTTAGAAATCAGAGTAACATTTTCCAGCAAGGTAATCTGTAGATGCTTTGTGAAATAGGTGGGCTTTCAGAGAAACTTTCAAATATGGGTATATGGTAGTGGAGAGGAAGGCATTATTATATAAGCAGGTCACATGAGCAGAAAACACTACTTTAACTTGTGTCTTTAAAAAAAAGACAATACCATGACTGCCATTCCATTTTTCTCAGTAATTTCAGTCAACTGGGTCTAGCCACTGAAAGAACTACTTTGTATGTGAATGTGTGTGTGAGTATTTTGCTTAGACATGAGACCCATCAAACAACATAAATATATATTTTTTGTCCTGGCCTAGACATTGGCTGAGAATCGCTAGAGAGGAACACATCGAGTCGGTATCAGACACATACACCGAGACAAAAAGCTCCCCAAGAGCAGTGAAGGACTTCCTCCTTTCCTTGTGGATACCCTAGTGCCCCTGCTGTTGAAAGCCCTGCAACTTCAAAGAGAATAGTAAAGGCAAGATTTGCAGGGAGTTGACTCTTATTTTTACATCATTTTATTCAGTCAGGCTCCTAATTCACAATATGCAGATATTTAGGTTATTACCAAAATGTGGGTGTTTACACACTTTGCTGGCAAATCACTGCTTTAGTGAGTGCCAAGAATGCAGGAACCAGTCAATCAACAAGTGCTTATCAAGAGCCTTCTGCTTGGAGTAGGACACTGTATTACTCTCTGCCAAAATAACTAAGGCCGTCAGATTCATCCTGCTGTCTTTCAGACTTAACCTGCTTGTCTTGTGTTCTTTCAAACACTAGAGAGGCCTTGTTGTGTCCTGGAACAACTGTAGGGAAGTTGAGAGCCTTCCTCCTTTTCATCCTCCACCTGCTTTTGTGACATACCAGAGACCCTGTCTGTACCCAGCATGGGCTGGAGGGGCACATTTCCTCCTTTATTACAAATTTCTATAGGTGATTAACAGATGTCCTGTTAATAGTGGGAGATGTTGGCTCTTTCACATTTGTAAAGCTTTTTAATGTTTACAAAGTGGTTTCTTGTGTTTATCTCATGTAATACCCACAAAAAGTCTGTGAATTAGCCGTGCCAAGTTTTTGCCCCATTTTGCAGGTGGATCTATTTATTTTAAGTGGATTGACTTAGCCATACGTTTATACCTGGCAGAGCTGGGAATTTAACACAGTAAGCTGATTCCCAGAGTCCAGTGCTGCTTCTGCCACCCACACAGGTGAGCACAGGCTATTGTAGATCAAGGAGATTAGTAGACATAATGATTCTGCAGGGAATCTGGGAAGGAGACGCTGAAAGCCTAGTCTCTGTGAACCTGCTGGGCTAATAGGAAATAAATAAATAAATAAATAAATAAATAAATAAATAAAAGGAATAGATGGACCTTTATTATAAAATAAAACATAAGTAAAGATAGTTTGGCGAGATAGTCAGGATTATTGATTTGTTTTTAATACATTTTGTATGTGTGATGGTTTAACTTTCCTGTTGCTGATTAATGTTTGTCTCTTGGAAAAGAAATGAGGATTCTAGTTTGAAGGATGATCTCACTGGCTTTTGATCATTGCTGAAATAACTAAAAAAAAAAAACAAAACCAGGCATACAACTCAGGAAAACACTCAGGCTTAACATCTTTCTTTAAGTAACACTGTAATGGTTTTTTAGATGAACAGTGACAAGAAGCTACATATAATTATAATGCCCAATTACTTGCAGGGAATTATTAAAGAGCAGTTGCAAAATAAAATATTGTGTCAAAAACTTAATAATTAAAGCATTTTGATTCTTCACAAGGATAACAAATTCACAAAAGAGTCTCACTTTGGAAATCACTTTTGCTTATGAAGAAAGATACCTAGCTGGCACGATGTTCAGCATTTTCCCTGGAGCAGAGAGCTCCAAATAGATAGTGAATGCTTCTAGGTGTCATCAATGAGCTTAGAAAATAATACAGAGATATATCCAAAATACATATCTATAAAATCACTCTCTACATTTTCAAAACAGGACTTGAATTTTCCTGAACTAAATTTCCTAGGACAGTGAATGTGGTTTTAGGTTTTAGTCCCCAACAATAAATAGTTATAGATAGCTAAATGTTCATAGAAAGGTTTCTAAAAGTCCTCCTTAGAAGCAGTAATATATTCATTCTACTAGATGGAACTAACTTTAAAGCTAGCTACTGTCAGCAGGATATGATTTTTGAGCTATATAAATGGCCTCGAATACCTAAATATTTCTCCTGTTGCCTGCGATTCTATCATTCACGATTCATTTTCTTAGTCTTGATAGCTTTTATTGAAATTTGTTGTATGTTGAAGAAAGCGTGAAATTTGGAGTCACTGTACATCAGTTACTGGTTGAATGACCTCTCTAAATTGGGATAAAAATGACAGTCTTTGTCTTCATTGAACCAGTCTAGATAAAGAATAAATAACAATTGTAAAATACTATATAAATTATATTTAGAAGAATAAAAACATTGTAATAATATAATAACCCAGTCATTTAAGAAATGGTAATGCTTTAAGCTTATGTAAGCTGATGTTTCTTAAAATCTTAAAATTTAGACTTGTATTAGAATTGTCTAGGGAGCTTATTGAAATTACAGATGCCTTGGTTGTACTCCTAGAGACTCTATTCAGTAAATTGAAGGTCAGCCTCAAGAATTTATATTTTTGAATATTTGCTTTAAGAGATTCTTTACACACACACACACACACACACACACACACACACAGTATTATTTTAAGACTGTGGGGTACACGTGAGGACTTACTACATAAGCAAATTGCACTCTCTCCTCGATAGTGAACCTGGTACCCTGTATGTTGCTGTGTGCCTCTCCCTCTCTCCCTCCCTCCTTTAGCAGTGTCTAGCATCTGTTCTTCCCACCTTTGTGCTCACTGTGACCAGTGATAGGCTACCTGTGAATGAGCACATGTGATATTCAGTGTTTTGTTTCTGTCATAGTTCACTTAGTAGGATGTTCTCCAACTGCATCCATGTTGCTACAAAGGACATGAATTTGTTCTTCTTCATGGTTCTGTAATATTCCATCATGTGTATGCACCACATTTTCTTTATCTAGTCCACTAACTGTGGGCATCTGTGTTGGTTCCATGTGTTTGCTATTGTGAAGCAGTGCTATGAACATACATGTGCAGTTGGTTGAGCAATTTGTGCTATGCATCTGACAAAGGACTAATGTCCAGGATCTACAAGGAATTCAAATTAATTGACAAGAAAAAACAAACAACCCCATTAAAAAGGAAACAAAGCACACCTAAAGAATTCTAATGTCGATGGTCCTTGGTTAATACTTTGAGGAACAAGACCTTTCACCATTATGAACTAACATCGTCAGTGTATGGTTTTTACTTAGATCTTTATAAAGTCTCCAACACTTAATAGCTAATGAACAATTTGTTGCAGTGATTGTTTATATTCAGAGAATGCAGGAAAATCTCTTGAATACAGAAGAATGATGTGGGAAGGTGTTTGGAACATGGTACCTACACATTAGTAATCAATTGTTGTTGATAGACTATTTACAAAGATACTAACACGTTGTTAAATCTATTACTCTTCTATTAGAAAGAACTGCTATACATAGAATGTGTTCATATAGGAAGTAGAGTGCAAGAAGTTTCCCTTTAAAAACTCATAGACATAGTTTTGATGGAATAGAATGTCCTTAGATACAGCTACCGTTTATGCTGTAGAATTAAACTTTTGAGAGTTTTATGCCCATGTATACCCAATTTATAAATCTCAGTCTGCAATCTCCTTTTGTCCTTCTATTTGAACATTCTTTGGCCCTCTATTCTCAGTATCCTTTGAAAGGATTATTTTAGTCTATAATGCAAACTAAGTTGTGTTTCTTTTTATGTTTTGGGGGAAAAAGTCTCTTAATGGCTAACACTGTTTCCTTTGACCAAGAAAGCTTTGACACAGGTGCTATTTCAGTACACATTTATCATATCCTATTTATATTTAAAGTTTTAGATTTTATAATGTCCTTTCCAAGTTAAATTTTCTTTAATGTTTGTGATTTTTCAATGTTAAATATTTTATGAACTGTCTCTTTCTTGGTCTTATTCTTAAATCATCTGTGCCTTTCTAAAAATAGGTGTTGTTATTGGGATATAATTCTGTATTCATTTTTTATCTTTGTGTGGGTGACAAGTATAACCCTAGAATCATAAACTTCAAGTACAAAGAGGAATTTTAGCAGTGAAGTTGTTTCCAACCTTAATTTTACAAATATAGAGTCTGAGACCCAAGAATGTTAAGTGTTCAGCTCTAGGGTCCTTTCCTAGCACTGAACTGCTTTTCTTTCAGCTTTATTCATGAGTTATCCACACTCAGAGTAATCTAACCATAGCCAAGCCATCCTTTGTGAAGAATTTTAAATCAAGTAACTCCCATGGCAATAAACAATCTCTGAGAAACTGAGCAAGTTTTTCACTTATAGTTTGAAAATATATATTTTAAAGCTACTTTATTCATTAAAATTTTCTTGAGCTGAGAGCAGCCATAATTCCTGTGTGCACCATTAAGCTGACAGTTTAAAATGGTTCCTTGCTTAATTTATATTACTATGGAGATTTTTTTTTTAATGGAGAGAAAATAACTTCTGGGTTGGGGAAGGTGGGGGGTAGATATTGGGAGGAAGGATTTTCTAATGTGAAATCCTTGGGGATGTGAGGTTAAAGCAAAAGGACATGGCCTTGTTTTAATAGCCCATCACTGTTAATGAAAGAAGAAAAGGAGAGGTTTTCTATGTTTTAAAATTATTTCTGACAAACTCTGAAGTCCTTTAGAGATCATGGAAATTTTTTATAACATTTGTTATTACTGATTATAATTATTACTATAGAAGATGTGAAAAATTGAAAAGAATAAAAAACATTCATACTCATAGTATTCAAAGAAAATCACTATTAAAATGTTGGTGTGTTCCTTTTAGTCGTTTGTCTATCAATATTGATTGATTGATTGATTGAGTTGGAGTCTCACTCTGTCGCCCAGACTGGAGTGCAGTGGCCGCTCCCGGCCACCGCAGCCTCGACCTGCTGGGCTCCGGCGATCCTTCCGCTTCAGCCTTCCAAGTAGCCGGAATTACAGGCATGCACTACCACACCCGGCTGATTTTTTGATTTATTGTAGAGATGAGGTCTCGCTGCCCAGGCGGGTCTCAAACCTGTGGGCTCAGGCAATCCACTCACCTCAGCCTCCCAAAGGCGCAGGATTACAGGCTGAGCCACCGAGCCTGGCTTGTCTATCAATATTTAATCATTTAAAAAAAGAATCCTACTGTACAGGTTCTTTTTTTTTTTTTTTTGCAACCCTTTATAAAAACTTAATATATTGTGAACATCTTTCCTTGATATTGATTTCCTTCTAAACTATAGTATTTTAGAGATTGCATCATATTTCATCTGAACCATGCTTATTTCACCAATCTTTTGGATTTGGGATACTTAGATTATTTTCATTGAAAAATTTGGAAACACTATTCTTATGCATGGCAGTTGAATATAAATATTTGTGTTGTATACAAAGTGTAGAAATAGGTTTCATTTTTAGTACTCTTTGCCAAACTGAGTTCTCTTTTTCTGTATATTTCTTTACATTACCTCCTATACTGTTCAGCTCATTGCCCATCCTAGATGATAATTACTCTTTTCAGTCCTTATCGTTTTATAAGCAAAAAACCATCATTGTTTTGTCTGTTTTACACTCTTTTGACTCCCATTGTGTTTGAACATTTTCACATGTGGATTTGCCAGTTACACATCACCAAATTGTCCACTCATAACCCTTTCTGATCAATGTGGTGCTGTGTTCCTTTTGGTCATGTTGATTTGTAAGAATTCTTTACAAATGTTCATAATCCTTTGTTATATTTATTGTATGTGTGGCTAATGTTTTTTCTCATTTAATTGCCTGTTTTTAAACTTTTAAATTAATGTACAGGTATTTAACATATTTCTGTAGTTAATCTATTGGTATTTTTCACTATTGCTAATTTTTTTTGAGTCTTCTTTTTATCCTTTATATTTGGAGATGATTTTGCATATTGAGATATTTTATATATTTCCACAAGAAGGAGATATTGAGTTAGCATCTATTCAAGTAACTGTGCTTGAAATGATAAGAGACAAGATGTGTTAGGAGGTTGACCAAGCAGGCAGTTCTGGGTCAGGAATAAAGTACATGAAGCTATTACTAGTATAGTGAGGTTTTGGAGTTTAGGAGTGGAATGGAGGTGACAGAATTAGTATAAAATGAATCGAGTTTTCCAATACTTAAGAATGCTGCATCCTAAAGAAGGGCAAGTGAAAGTACTCAATATTATTAAATCCTTTCTCTCTTCTGTTGCTAGCCACGGTGCTGAATTGTTTACTACTATATGATTATGTCTTCCTGTCCAAGATGTTCTCTGTTCTGTGAATCACCTGTTAACTGTTTCATTTCTATAAATAAAAGTCCTAAGAGGAAAATCAGAATACACTGTAACTAATGTAATTAATCCTGGCATATAAGGTTAAGAAGCATGATGAAAGCTTTAAAAATTGATTTCTTCTATTTAACAATGAAATATAATTTAAATACAATAGGATGTACACATTTTTAAGTGTACAACTCAATGAAAAAATTTTAACCAATTTATACCACTATGTATTTACCATCCAGGTCCAAACATAAAACATTTCTGTCATTCTAGGAAGTAACTCTCAGACTACATTTTAGTCACAATTTTCCCTTCCCTATCACTGCTATTCTGAGATATCAGCATAATTGACTTTGCCTGTCCTAAATTTGATATAAATTGAATTATAAAGGATATTTTCTCTTCTGTCTGGTTTTATTGGATCAGCATAATGTTTTTGAAATTTATCCATGTTATTGTATGTGTCATTAGTTGGTTATTTTTAATTTCTGGGTAGTATTCCATTGTACAGATATACTCCAATTTGATTATTCACTCTCATGTGGATGGGCATTTGGTTTGTTTCCAGTTTGGGGCTATTATAATTATGAGCATTCTTAGGTGAGTTGTGAACATCGTCATTTCTGTTGGATGTATACTGGAAGTGGAAAGCCTGGCACATAGGATAGGCATTTGTTTAACTTTGCAAGACTTTGTCCCACTGTTTTTTTAAAAATGGATGTATGATTTTATACTTCTACTGATAATATATGAGATTTCCAATTTTTCATATTTTCATTTACACTTAGTGTTGACAGTTTTTAAAATTGTAGCCATACTGTGAAGTGTGTTCAAAATTTTATTGTGGACATTCTGCCTGGTCTCAAAAGAATGAAAAGCAGTATAAATGTTCACTAGCTGAAGTTCCTTAGAAAAGAAAAGTTTAAGAATTATAGAATATATGCTTTAAAGCATTAGGACAGCATCAACTCTGTATAATTAAAAAGGGTAACAAAGTAAAAAGCCAAGAGACACAGAAACAATCATTAGCAAGTAACACTGGATAATATTCGAATATAAAGTTACAAGTGAAACTTATATCAGTTTTAGGTTGTCCCTTATGACAACCTGGCCCCTTTGGTAGTCCCCTCTTTCTCTTGCATTATATATCTGAGCCTGCAGCTGCCAGCCTGCAATTTCATTTAATAGCAAAATGTTATTTTAAGCAGTTAAAATACTTATGAAAAGTGCTTTCTAATTTTATACCGGCTATGTCTCTTTCTGTCTTCAGATATAACAAGTGCAATAATTTCAATAAACATCTGAGTAAGAAAATTATTTTTAAAATTGAAGAAAAATTTAGCATTTAAGGTATTTGTTTCTGAAATTATTTTATAGTTTTAGTTGAAGTTGCTCATTAATAATTGCTGGCATTTATTCAATTCATCTTTAAGCACAATGTGCACAATACATTAATCCTTGCATTCAATATTAATATTGGACTATAAGCATGAAATATTTTTAAAATATAAAAAGACATTCCACTAAATAAAAAAAAGAAAATAATGCAGCTTATTTTCTTTGTTTTGATGAACACTGATAAACACTATATGAATGCAGGGCAAAGAGCAAAATGCTTACTTCGAACTACTTTCTAAAAACACATTGAAATAACAGATCATGCTTAGAAACTTTCTCTGCTAAATATATTTCTGCCAGGATTTTCATTTTCTTTTGAAGTGCTAATCATTTTTATTTATTAGCATCTACAGATTAGAAACTGTGAAGAAGGAAGAGTAACATGTTGACATCCTAACATTTGATATATTCACAAGTATTATCAGATTAATTGTAAGATAAAGGATAGCAAATGCATATAAAAATTAGCGAAGCAATAGTGTGAAATTTCTAATGTTAATTTCTGTGTGATACGTATCTCTGAATTGAAGTGGAACTTCAAAAAATAGTACTAAAACTAGAATCAAGGCTCTTCTGATTCTAAATTTCAGATAATTTGAATCATATTTTTAATAATAGTAAGATATATAGGTACATTGCCATTAAGATGTGTTGTAAGAAAAAGACAATGGACTTGGAGTTGGGTGACTCTGGAATTTGAATTACAGCTCTGCTTGATCATGTGACTTTGGACTATTTGCCTCATCTATAAAACGAGAGTCACACTAATTACCTTCCTATGATGTTTGAATGAATCTGTAAAGTTCTTGTGACTAGAGCAGCAGCAAATTTTAGTCCCAATCCCCCTTAGTGAGGCTAAAAAAAAAAAAAATCAAACTATTCTTTTTTAGCACCTCCCCCATAGGACCTGGGGGATGGTGTTGCAAACTTCTTCTCCTCCATTCGCATATCCCAGTGATCACCAATACATAGGATAGGTCATCTAATAGCTCAGATTCAGTGGTTTTTAACAGCACTCATCTTTTCTAGTCTTTTGAGCACAGAGAACAGTCTATATTCTTACTGTTATGATTCATTTATCCCTTGGTAAACATTTCAATAAACTACACTGTGTTCTGTTTGTTGTTTTTCCAATTCTGATTATTCTATTCTCTTTCTCTTTCCCAGTGTCTTCTTCCTCTCCCTGCCACCAGAGTGCAGAAATTCTATTTTAAGTCTTCCTCCTTCTGTCCGCCTTCTCTTTCTTAGTGATTCTCATTTGCTTCTCCAGTTTCAACTGTCTTGCTAGATTTTTAGACCCATGCTAGACCTTTTCCATCTGAATTTCTGGGCAGCATATCAAAATCCAAGAATAAAAGTGAGCACACCTTCCTCACAACCAGAAACTTTTCCTGCAGGGACAGATCAAGACTTTTCAGAGTCTAAAGCTAATATAACTCAAGGAGTTCCAAATAAGAAAAAGAATGCCAAATGTTAAATAAAAAGGACCACAGTACCTCCAGGCCACCTGGCAGGAGGGAAAGTGTGACTAAGAAAAGTTGGAATGGAAAGAGAAGCTAAAGCAAGCAAGCTGGAAATGACTTACACATTTTACAAAATTATATGGCTATGTGAACATATTTCTAGTGTTTCCCCCATGGAAGGCTCAGATAGGAATCCCTACAAGTGAGTGCCTCGATGATTATGATTCACTAGCTTTAAGTAAATTGCCTCTATTTTATTTATTTGGCTTCTTCAGTTTGTATATGGCATCTTCTTTTTTTGTCACTAAGTCTCAAAACCTTTAAACTAAATTAATTTCTCTTTCTCATTTTGTTCCTGCATTTAATTAGTTGCTTAATTGCTGATTTTGCCTTCTTTGTGCTTCACTCTTAATGCTACTACTTGGTTTAGGTCTCTGTGATCTTTGTGGAGATCATTTCAATGGCTTTCTCACTAGGCTTCCTGCCTCTAGTCTCCTTCTACTCAAGCCAGCAAGCTTCCTGAAGTTTAGTCTTGCTAAGTACTGCTTTTTTATTTTTTCATTTCTGTCAAAGTAAGTTCACATTCCTAAGTCTTACATTCAAAATTTCCCCTTCTTCAACCCAAGCTTATATCTTTACACAGTTTTCCAATTCCTTTCATAACTCTCTGTCTGCTACCTACCTCAAAATCTGCACTGAATGACTTTGAGTTTCTGGACCATCTCTTTTGTTTCTGGCAGTTGGTACTCATCATTCCTAGAATCGTATAATAACTACTTGTTAGATCTCCTTCTATTAAAATGAAGTAGCATTATCTTCATCTTGTTATTTCCCATGTTTTCTAGCTTACTCACTTTGCTTATATATATGATTATAGTAAATAGTTGTGTAAGGAGCAGATATACATAGACATCTTTTAGAAAAGGACTTTGAGGAAACTAGAGCAGGTGTTATTTTTAAACACTCCATTTTTCCTTAAACCATGATGCTTTTCACTCAAACATTCATAAGGTCAGACTATTGACTTCACAGTGGTTTAAGTAAAATTTGAGGCTATAGAGAAAGTTTTTTTTATAGATGGCACATTCGTTCATTTTCTGAAACTTACATGGTCAGTCATTTCATTTTGCGTTTTGTTCTTCAAACAAGGCAGGGGCTTCTTTGCATTCTTTCATTTAGAAATATGTATTGAGTGTCTAGAATGTGCTGGGCACCATTTCTGTTCTTTGGTGGTTCTAGTGTCAGTGGGAGGCTGACTTTGAGATGGACACTACATAAAAGTGGAGGTTCTCAAAGAGTGGTTTCCAGACTAACAGTGTCAGCACTACGTGGGGACTCCCTAGAAATGCAAATTCTTGTGTTCCATCCATATCTAACAAATGAGGAACTCTAATGCTGAAGATTGGCAATTTGTAGTTTAAAAAGCACTCCAGAAGATTCTGCTGTATGTTAAAATTTTAGAACTACTGCTGTAATGTATTACTCAAGCAATGACAGACACTGCACAACTCTATGGGTTACAGTGATCCCACAGGGATTTGTTAATTGGCTAGAAGAAGGATTCTGATAAAGTTTTATGGAGGATATGACCTATGAGCTGAATCTTGGAAGAAGATTGTTTAATGGTTTTTTATGCTTGCATTCTACTACATTCTAATATATCCTATCGTACAACTAAATCATTTCAACATTTCAAAATCAGTTAATAATGAAAAATAATACTAGAATTATTTTATAGTTGGAAGAGAAATCATTTTAGGGTATGCTTTAAAATGTTAGTGGGCTGATTAATACAGAATGGCTTACAGATAAAACACTGGTATCAAGAAATAGATTGTGTTCAGGGCTAATATTATCCTTTAAAATCGAACTCTCTGAAGCTTAATTTTTAAATTGTAACTTTATAATTCAATTTTTAAGAATTATTGTTTTTGGGCAATCCTCTTTCAGGTCCTCTCCTGCTTGGGAGCTTTTTTGTCTTCTTAATAAACTCCTGCTTTCTCACAAAAAAGTATTATTTTCTATAACTTGGGATGAATTACTTGAAATATAACTAATGGGAAAAATAAAATGGCATTGATTTATAAGCAAATCTTTGGCAAAGGCAAGGAATGAATGTATATTGAAATCCATATTCGACCTCTATCCACCCTTATTGATTGTCAAATCTGTGATAGGCTAAAGAATTTTTCATACTTACAGAGTAGCATAATTCTAAAAGAGTTATCACCAGAAAAACTCCTTGTCTGAGAAATCATTGTTGTCAATTCTTTGTTTAAAACGTGTGTGGATACTAAAGAAAGTATATTTTAGAGAGCAAATATATTGTATACTATATTGTATGTAAAAACAATAGAGAGGCAAACAGAATGGCTCTTAATGGGTCAAGTTATTAAATTCAAACATTGTGTTCATACCCTATGCCAGCAAATACCGAGTATTTGAAAAATGTTTCTTTTTAAAATTTATTTATTTATTTTTTGACCTGGAGTCTCACTCTGTCGCCCAAACTGGAGTGCAGTGGCACTCTCCCGGCCACCGCAGCCTCGACCTGCTGTGCTCCGGTGATCCTTCCGCCTCAGCCTTCCAAGTAGCGGGAACTACAGGTGTGTACTACCATGCCCGGCTAATTTTTGATTTATTGCGAAGACGAGGTCTTGCCAAGTTGCCTGGGTGGGTCTTGAACCCTCAGGTTCAGGCAATCCACCCGCCTTGGCCTCCCAAAATGCTGGGATTACAGGCTGAGCCACCAAGTCAGGCCTCTTTAAATTTTTTTGAATGATTGTTTTGAAGCTGCTCCTCCTGTTACAGAGATATAGTGATCAAGGGGAAGTGGACTTTGTGGTCCTTGTATTAACCTCTAATTGGCCTTTGTCTCCAGGAACCCTTCTTGATTATAACATCTGGCCAAGCAGTCAGTGCTCAACCTCTAGATTATACCCAATTCTGGCTTGAAAAGCACATGACTTAGACCTGGTTCTTTTTTGATGTTATAATTTTGTAGCCCTGTGACCACGGGTTGACCACTCTGCTAAGCTAAACTTCATATGTAAATAAACCAACTTTCATCTGTAAAATGGGGGTGATAATACATATTAGAGAAATGTAAAAATGAAATGTTTTAAAAATCATCTAATATAGTATCTGGCATGCATTTTCATAGATATCAGTTAGCTACTTTTAGTCAGTTGTTTTATTATTTTATCAAAATGGAACAGAATGAAATGTATAATGAGGTATTCTATAATATTATTATTGTAGAATGGAAGGTAGTTTTAAAGTGACTGAGCAGTAAAGATAATTACTGCTAATTTCTGTAATTTTGCCCACTTTAAAACAAAACCAAATGAAAGCACCATGCTTCTCCCATTTGCTATCTTTTGAAAGGTAGCCAATGTTCAATAGCTCCCAATTCTCAAAAAGTACTGCCATTTGGGGGGAAAAATGTACTTGGTAACTTTATAAGTCTCCCTGATTCTCACTCCAAATTATATATTCATTTACGCACTGTTTAAACTTTTTAAAGTTCAAAGGTATAAATTGTATCACTGGTCTGTAGGTTGGAAAAGGTGAATCTTTCTGTATCTTAGACATGAACTTCAGTTTATTTCTCTCAGTGAATGAATGAATCTCAGTTCACTCCTTGTCCTAAGGGACATACTGCTTTCAATAATAATCCCTGTCAGTTCTATGGTTTCTTAGATTTAGGAATACAGACAGGAAGCCAATATGTGTTGGACCAGTGACAGTGTCATATTGGGTGTCTCTGAATAGTTTGTGTGTCTTTTGGTTTAGAGTCATGCATTCCAGTGACAGATTTTCTTTTATGTTCTGGTCTGCCTGCATACTATGCTATCTTTCTGAATTGGACGTGTCTGGAAGCCAAATAATGCTCTTGTTCCAATAAGACTGCCTAATGTTAATGTTTACATGGTTACTGGCTTTGGGATGTTGGCTGTAGAGGGTGATGATTTTCTCTTTGCTTCCTCAGCTTTCCAGTTGTTAATAATCAACCCTGAATGCTTGAATTATTTCAGGATGGCAAGGACTTAATTTGCCACCACAGATTTTTCTACACAACTTCAAGGCTGCAGTAATTTGGCATGACAGAAGGTGTGTGCTGCCAACAAATTATCAGAGGATAGAAGAGTACAAACCATTGCTGTTTGAATCGGATGGCTTTCAGTGCACATTCCATTAGTTCAATGAATAAAACAGTCAGATTTCTGGGTGTCTGTGGTCCTTCTCGTCATATCTTCATCAGAGCAGCTACTAGGACCAGCTCCTTTTGTACCTCATGGTCATAGCCTTTGCTTGTCTTCACATACTTGAGCTTAATTTCACATTCTGTTTCCATTGCCAGGAATACCCTCCTCCTCTCTCTTTGCCTTTTTAGCTCCTGTCCATTCATCCATTCCCTATATCCTAGCTCTGTTCCTATTTCCTCTTGGAAGGCTTTACTACATACTCTGATTTGTCTCTGCTTTGAACTTTTGCGTCATTTAATGTCATTGCTAAATTATTTGGCACTTTATTATATTGTTTTTCACATTTCATCTAATTCTCCCTAAATACTGATCTTTTCAAGTATAACATCTTTATGAAAAGATTCTATGTTTCTTTTCTATTTCACTACCAAACAAACCCGTCCCTACCTTCAGACTTACTTGATGTTAATTACGTACTAGATTAAAGACTCGGGTATAAGGCTAAACAAATACTTTAAAAAATAATTTATTTTTATCTGGCTAAATAATTGCTTTAAATATTATCATTCAAGACCATTCTAATTAGAATTGTTAGTCACTTAAACTGATGAGAATGCTGTGGAAACTTTTTACTTCTAAATCATTGTCATTTATCTGTTTGAAATGGTCCTGGTTATAGGAAACGCTTATTGAAGAGGAGTGGGGTTAGGGGCGGTTAGAAAGCTTAGTCTTCCCAGGAAAATGTTAGATTTTGATAATACTGTCCTTTACCCGAATGCCTTTCTGTTGCTGTAGTGCTTTGCCCTCTGGGTAGAAGAGGAGCCTTGTCTTGTCAAAGTGCCTGTGTTGTGTTTCTGACAACAAAGATAGCAATTTGTGTTACAATTGGGGAAGGCAAGAACAGAGGATGACTGGGTAGTGACGTTGGACCTTGGAGGACAAAGGGAGTATGACAGAAGGTTAGTGCTTGAACCAGAGGATTTTGACAAGGTGTAGCTGAAAGCAGCTTCTCTGACAGGATCCAAACTTGTTTAGAGGTGTTTATTGTATTTTTTAAGATGCCACTGCTCCCTTCTCTCCAACCAATTCTGTCAAGTTTCCTTCATGCAGATGCTTCCAAAAGAGCTGATGAATGGCTGGAAACAAGGCCAATTATGCAATTCATTTTGTGAATTAGCACTGTTAATTGAGTCATTTTCTCAGAAATTAGTTCAGTAAGGAGGAAACGATAAGTAACAAAGAGAAAGGCTTAAGTTTTGGATAAAAACAAGTGATTTTTCTCCAGGTCAGTCAGTCAGTCAGTCAGTCAGTCAGTTGGGTATCTCCTCTCATTATATTAACAGAATTCAGACACTTTGGAGATAAAGAAGTTTGAGATCAGTATATTTCAAGGCAGAGACTGAACAAATGACTGTTGGTATCAGTCGTGACTTTATGCTACATTTTATGAAGCATAGTATTTCTAATTTTATTTGTTTTCATCTTGCATAATACAATTGCAATATATAATTAATGATGAGGAAATGCTATAAAACTGAACCACAAACTAAAATAATTAAACAAACAGACATTTTCAGCTCTCAGTTCGTGTAACTAAAGTCATTATTATTCCATTGACACTATGAAAATGTATGACTCAGAGAATATTCCTAATTTAACCTCCAGTTTAGCCTTGTTTTTCAAAATGTGATTTTTGATAAATATCCCAAATTTTAACATTTAGTTTAAAAGCAAAGCTATTAATTTAAACTTGTTAATTACAATGATTAAATTACAATGAACAGTATTAACTGTATTTATTTATTTATGAGACTACTTTACATTAAAATGTTATATAATACATATGTATAGACTGAAGTATAATTATACTTTGAAAACCTGTAGCCAGCACATGACATAAACAAAGCTGCCAATATCTGAAGAGCAGTCTATATCCCTCTTCTTTCCCTCTGAGACGGCTACTTTCTTAGTCTTCCGTTTATAATCTCCTCACTTTTTAAAATACTTTTATCACATACGTATATATCACTAAATGGTATATTGTTTAGTTTTGGGTTTTTTTTGAATTTCATAGAAATGGAACAATGGTGCCTACATCCTTATATTTGTTTTTGTCTCTCAAATAGATTATAGGATTTAATTCTTTCATTCTTACCACTGTCTATCATTCTATTGAATGAATAAACCACATTATTGCAATCCACTCTATCACTACTGGATATATTGGTGGTTTTCAGTGTTTGCTCTTACAAACAGTGCTCTTTGAGGCTTCTTTTATATGACTCTGGGTCATGCACAAGAATTTCTTGAGGGTTTAGACTCAGGAGTGAGATTGTTGCAGTACATATATGTAGAATGCACTTGTTAACTTTCCTAGTGAAATTGCTTACCATTCACACTCTCTCCATGAGCGTATGGTGACCCCCCCATTATGTGTTCGTTATCTAAACCTTCTTTGTTTTTGACAATCTGGTGAATTCACAGTAGTATTTCATTGTGATTTAATTAGAATTCCCCTGGGGTCTAATGATGTTGTGCATGTTTTCACATGTTTCTTAGTTATTTATTTCCCCTTCTGTGAAATATCAGTTCACATTCTTGGTTCATTTTTTTCCTATTAGATTGTTTGTCATTTTCTTGTTGATTCTCAGAACTCATTATATTTTCTAGGTATATTCTAGCTTGTGGCCTGAATTTTCAGCCTTTTTAAAATATCTTTTGGTGAAAGGAATTCTTTATTTTAATGTAGAAAATAATAAATATTTCCTTTTGTAGTTTGTATTTAAATATCTTATTTAAGATATACTTGTCTACCTTGAAATCATTAAATATAAAAACATTCATGAGTAAGTTTACAAAATCTAGAACTTATTAAAATCCTTCTCCTAGACAATAAAAGGACATCTAAATGCTTTAATTTCTTTCTTGATCTCCTTGGAATGACATGTTATTGGTGGATTTGATTTTTGTTTTATTTACCCAATAACTTAAATGCTGTTGATATTTTTACATAGTATTTATTTATATTTATTCAGTTGTTTACCATGTTCTCTACTTTTCGTCTTCCATCTTAGACCTTTCTTCTACGATTATTTTCCTATTTTCTGTTGTACATTATGTAGAAGTTTTATTGGGAGTGCCTTTTGGTAGGACTCTTATTTTAAAAGTTTTTAATTGTTTGCAATGTCTTTATTTTAACCTCATTTTGAAAAATTATTTTGATGGACATAAAAATTGTAATAGACATTAGTTGCTTCTCATGTGGAGGTATGATCCCATTACCTCTTAGGCTTCTATTATAAGTGTTGAGAAATCAGTTGTAAATCAAATTATCATTTCTTTCTAACTACTCATGTATTCTTTCTGACTGCTTCTGAAATATCTTTTCTTGTGTGTTTCATTATTCCACTGCAGTGTAGCCCTTATCATGTCTTGGTAAGGATTTCTTTTTATTTATATATTTTTTGCTTTGAATTCACTGAGCTTTTTGATTTAAGGATTTGTCTAATTAATCAATTATGTGGAATTACCAACCTTTTCCTCATTCTCTTTCCCCTTTCCTTCCAGAACAATGATTACATGTATTTGGATCTTTTCATTTTCTCCTTCATGTCTGTTACGCTAGCTTTCATAATTTACCTGTTATTATTAAATGTACACCAGGAAAGATTTCTCTGAACATTTAATTAATCATATATGCAGTAAATAGAACTCTAATATACTCTTTTAAAATGTTCTCATGTGTCCTGAAAACAGTTATTTTTTTTTTACCCTTTATGGTATTTTCCAGTTTGGGGGAAAAATTGATTAGTTGAGGTCTGACGATGTTTCAGGAATAAAAGTTACTTAGAAGAACTCCCATAGTAGATGTTGAATTCCATAGTAACTTCTTGCAGTTCATCTTAGGTTTTCTGATTGATATTTTGTTATCTGCTACTCTATTTTATTAAATTTTAGTTCTGCCATCTTATTCGAGAAAAGGAAGTCAGATTTTCTGCAAACTCAACTTTTCTATCAGATCCCAAAAAGAACTTTATATCAGAACATGTATTTGTTACATATTCATCTTATTACCTCATCTTCCCCACCATATTTGTTTTTACCTGTGCCAACAGAATGATAGCCTTTAGGAATAATTTTCATATTTTATTATATGACATCAATTGTAAAGTCAGTTTTGTTTATTCTCTGCATAATGGTATAATGTTATCCTAAGGAGATCCTCACAGATTGCTTATTCTGATTTAATTTGTTTCTTATTGGGCACATGGCTATACTGGTCAAATGTGGCAAGATCTTCCCTTGCTTGACTTCTACATTCCTATTTATTCTCATTGTTGTTTGATGTTTGAGCTACCCTAATCAATTCTGGAGATTCTTATTTTTAATCTCACTGCATTTTCTAGGTTTCCTACCTATTTCCAAAGCTTAAGTTATTAGGCAGGATCTTCAGTAGAGGGGCAGGTGATAGACATAAGGTTCCAGATGGAATGGAAATGTCTTACTATTTTCCCAGATTTCCACACACATTTTCTTTCTCTTCTATCTCACCAAATTCTTCTCCTCTAACAGTTCTACTGAATATGGGAAACGGATTTTATCCTGGACAAAATAGCTCTCAAGCTTTTAACTAAGAGCTCAAAATCATGATGTACAGAAGAAAACCCTGGAAGAAGAAAGACTCTTTTTCTTCATACTCTAATCATTATCTCATTTATTAGATATTATAAGCATCATATGCATTGTAATACCAACTCTTTCACCACATGCCCTTTCCTGCTTTCCTAATTGAAGGCCAATCTTCCTGATTGAATTTCTGAAATCCTTTAAACATTGTCTTCTTATCCTAATATTTGTTCCTAAGGATGGGAATTATCACCAGTAATTATCAGAAAAGAGCTATTCCTGTACTTCCAAGATTGACCTCTGAATATACCTTCAAAATAAACATTACTATGGTGGTTAGTTTCCATGATACTCTTGTTATTTTTTTGATAATGTGTCTTTTAATAAACTGGCCTGTGTGGACTAGCCTAGGAACCCAAGCACCATTTATAACATTAATTATATGGGAAACTTAATGTAAGTATCAGACAAGTAGATTACAAATGGAGTTTTGGAGCATAGCCCATTTTTGAACTGGGCACTAACTGTACAGGAGAGAATCTGGATCACTGTGTGGGAAGGGAGGGAAATGCCTTCTGTTAACCAGCAATGCCACAAATTTGAGTGTTGCACATTTGTTTCGTGTAATCTTCCATCTAACTGTGAGCAAAGAGCATGATTGAAGTGCTGCTGATTATGTCTTATGTTTATAGATTCCATTTTAGTAGAGCAGACTGCTATGTTCCATCGTTCTATCTTAATTCTAAATATGATTTCCATTGTCTCCCCTCTTTAGTCACCCAGCAGCAGAGCAAGGAAGTAATTTTACCTTGCAGTTCAGTAACTTTTAATTGCCTGTTCAGTTTCACTTGATTCTGAGAAAAATGGAGCTGCTGCCTGTGCCGTTTTAGTTGCCAGAACCTCAATTGTTAAGCACTTAAATATTAAACAGCGGAAAGAGCTCACATATTCTTTAGAGAGATAAAGCAGAATGAAGAGCCCACTGTGTTTCACTGTGGTTGCTCTAGCTTTGGTTTTTTGTTTTAAGGATCAGAGAATTACCTAGAAGAATATACACCAAACTGATTATCTATGAGTGGTATAATTATCAGAAATGTACAGTTTCTTAATTATATATTTTCTCCTAAGTAGATTTTACTTTACAATCAGAAAAAAAAATTCCGAAGCCCTTAATGTTGGGAGAGGACTTTGAGATCACCTTGTTATGTGCCCTCATTTTAAAAGTGAAAAAATGAGGCTCAAAAGAGTTAAAAAGAAAATCACATCAGATTATAATTCATGTGAGCATTATTGTAAATACTGGTTAGTTATCTTTAATCCTTAGCGTCAGTCTTTATGATCCGTGTGGAAAATATATAGTCCTGAGAACTTTTTATTCTTACTCTCTTACATTTGCAGAAAAAATATCTTTATGTTTTTATTTGCACCTCAACACTTCTAAATCACTCTTAATCTAAATACAATAGCATTAAAAATTTGGAGAATCATTGATTTCAATGCATATATGATTACATTAATTTTTTTCTGACTGAACAGTTAGAGCTCTTCTGGTTTTATGAGTGATAAAAGATATAAAAGATGAGAAGAAGGAACCTGCTCATTTTGGTTGTGGTGAGATGCTTCTGATTTGAGCTGAGGAGGAAAACGAAAGGCAGATGGAGTGTCTTCTAGAGGTGTTAGAGAGAGTTTCGTTTTGTTTTGTTTTAAGCGGCAGGATCATCTTTATTTTCTCCCTCCTCCAAATGAAATCATACAGAGTCTATAAAAGAAACAGATCAAACTGAAACGTATCTTTCTGAAGCAGAAAAGGTGTCTGCCGAAACTAGCATTTCTTAGTATTCCTCAGTATTCAGGTGAAAGGAAGGCTAGTCTCTGCCATTGAAGATTAAAATCTTTGATTATTACATTTAAGATCAAGATTCTCCTACAACCAGAAACTTCCTGTTCCCAAGCTTTCATTTTCAGCATGAAAAATACATTTTTTTCCTTTTTGAGGTTCCCACATACTTGAGTGAACAAGCAAATATGTGTAAATTATTTTTTTCAATAATTATATTGATTAAAGTACATTATATCCTGTAAGATTAAAAAATTAGCTGCATCTTGTCTTTATATGCGAACATATAAATCATTTAAAACAGAGCTCCACATGACAGCTGCCAGGCAATGTCCCTGTGCCCAGTTTCTATCTGCCAAGTAGAAGGTGAATGGGTAAAATCATGAAAGTGTGACACATTTGTCTTCAATATTCTCAACTGTCTTTCTTCATCCTTTCTCCTCTCTGAAGACATTACATATCCCAGCAATCTTGATGTCTTCCCTTTTATGAAAGGAACTGATACCATTTATTTACATTTTTGTTGAACTGGACTGGCTTCTCTTAGACTGAGATGCTGCTTGTGATATCAAATAGGTAGTGTCCTTGTGAACTTTCTGCCTGCTCCAGTATCCAGTTCCTGCTATGCACTGCAACACCTGCCTAGACGCCCCTGCTCACAGCCTCCCCATCACCATGTGTCCAATGGGTCTAAAGTTTGCTGGCACCCATGGAGCAAATTATCAAGCAAATGATCTCAGGGCCTGCAGCTGCCAGGGCAGGGAGATTTCTTGAGGGGAGTTTAGTTTGGTTTTTCTCCCATTTCTCTGATTCCTGATTGTTAAAAAAACAACAATAACAAAAACAAACAAAAAAAAACTCAAGAGCATCATAAATGTATAAATAAACTTTCATTGTATGCACTTGGAGGAGGGGCATTAGTGACACTGAAGAAGCAAGTCATGATAGTAGAACTGTGAAGGTCTAGGATGGGAATTGGGAAAGTGAAAGTGAACAGAATGGAAGGCAATAAGAAGATACTTTAGTTATTCACCACTTTGACCTTGATTAATGGACACTATTGTAATAATTTTGCATATATTGGAATTTATACTACAGTTTCAAGGCTTAGTTCAAACTTTTCAAAAGATTTCCTACTTATATCTTTCCATAGAAATTTTACTCTCTTCTTCTTATTTTTGGTAACATGAATTTGCCCTTATATAATATTACCTTATACTTTTACTTATCTCTTAATGTATATGACAAGTGTCTACAGTTATCCATGTTTCTGTCTTCTGTTTCCCTCAGAGTTTCCTGGCAAGCTCCAACAAGTTGCCTATGTAGCACACACTAAAGTTTGAGAATTACTGCCTTTGCCCAAGCCTAAAATTTCTTTTCTTTCTTTCTTTCTTTTTTTTTTTTTGAGTGAGAGTCTCACTCCGTCGCCCAGGTTGGAGTACAATGGCACTCTCACAGCCACCCCAGCATCGACTTGCTGGGTGCAGGTGATCCTTCCGCCTCAGCCTTCCAAGTAACCGCAGCTACAGGCACACACTACCATACCTGGCTAACTTTTTTGATTTATTGTAGAGATGAGGTCTCGCCAAATTGCTCAGGCTGTTTTCAAACCTGTGAACTCAGGCAGTCCCCTCACCTCATAAAATTGCTTAAATAGAGATGTTAGGTGGTTTATTTTTGCCATTGTTTTTTCCTTGTTTTTGCTTATTTTTAGCTGATAATGATTGAAGTGGCTGAAACTGCAGTCAATTTATTTAGCTCACCTATGAGACAAATCTGATATAATCATTTTCTGGTGACTGGATAGGAAGAAGTGGAAAACACTCAGAAAGGCAGTCTGAGATCCCCTATCTCCAAAACACACCTCAGTTTTAGCAAGTGTGCAAGGTGAGAGCGAGGGGAGGTGGGCAGTTTGGATGTCCACTCAACAGAATAACCTGAACTGTCAGAGGAGAAAATATAAAATGCATTGAAAATGTAAACACACTGTCAAAAAATGGCTACATTGAGATTTTAGATCATGGTTCTGTGGCCATGTATAAAAACTGCAAAATTTCCCAAGATAAAAATAAAAGCACAGAATAAACAGCTATCTCATAAACCTACCACTGTTATGTCTTTATCAACTGTGCCTGCACCATCTTTTTTTCTTTTTTTACTCCTTCATACGATGACTCCCTCCAACCTATGTATTTTTGTGCAACCTTCCAACAACACAATCCTTCTCTCAAAGGGGTTTAAAACCAAGATCTTGAATCTGTGCATATCCAGATTCGTGAGACAGGAATGTGAGAGAAATCTCAGAATTGGTTGGACTGGCAAGGGGCAAACTTATTAGAATTTTGCCTGGAAGAGAAATTGTCTGGGAGAAAAAATGTTTCAAATTTAAATAGTAGTTAATTAATATAGTTATTAATACTAATAATCAAGAATTATTACATCAGTGCCTATTAATCAAGATCAGGATGGTGATTAACCATTTTCTGTTCTTTGTGCCTTCCATTCTGCTCACTCTCATTCTCCATTTCCCACCCTATCCTCTCACAATTAAACCATTTTGGCTTGATGCCTCAAGACAATGCCCCTCTTCCAAGTGCCAGACATTTATTATTTATATTTACATTTATTCAAGTTCATATATATTTAGTTAAAAATTTAGGATGCTCTTGAATGTCTTGGCGATCAGCAACCACAGATAGTTGAAAAGCCAAACTAAATACCCCTTCAAACAATCTCCCTGCCCTGGAATTCAAATTATAGTGAAATAAGTTTTAATTTTCTAAAAGAAAGCATCTATCTCCCACTTTTTATATAATGTTATTTATTGATTATTGAACTATAAGACACAAACATCAGTGGCTGCACATTATGTGACGCAGTAAAGATAATTCCAGGGTCCTTTTGAGTTGATGGTTTCCATAAGACGGTATGAGTCGTTATGTTTTTAAGTGCACCTACAAGGAAATGGGTAACAAATCCATGTGAGTCACCAAGTGATATTGGTTTCTGTATCATTTTGTATTGTCTTTTGTCTATTTATTTGACTTCTTTATCTTGTGAAATATATTCAAGAACACATAAAAGTGAACTGGTCATATATATAAGAAAAAGTGAATTATCACAAAATAAACACCTGTGTGCATTTTGACCCATGTGGTATTTACACAGCTGTTTATTTTGTGGTAATTTGCTCCATCACATATATATTCAAAGGGTACCTCCAGTAACCCAGAAACTGTCCTCATTCCCCATACCAGTTATTTCCTAGTTTCTCATCTCTAAAGCTAGCAACTCTTTTCACTTCTGTCCCTAGAGTTTAGTTTTTCATATATTTAACTTTTATATGAATGAATCATACAGTACATAGTTTTGTGTATCCTTTTTCTTTCACTCAATTTAGACATTCTTTTAACTGTAGTTCATGTCTTATTCCTGTCTAGTATTTAGTTTTCTAAATAAACCAAAATGTATTTACCTAATTTCTTGTTAATGAACCCTTGTGTTTATTCTACTTTGGGGCTCTTATAAATAAGGCTGCTCTGAAGGTTCTTGTGCATTTCTCATGGTGCACATTTGCAAATATTTCTTTTGGGTATATGACAAGACTGGAATGTGAAGTGCTGGCCCTAGGATGTGTATATCTGCAATTTTAGTAGATAATGGCAAACTATTTCCCAAAGTGGCAATAGAAACTTATGCTCCCACCATATCTTGTCTACTTCCTGCCCTTGTAAGCCTTTTAAATCTGTGGCAGTTTGATGGTTGTTTATAGACTTTCTACATTTCCTTTTGACTTTAGTGGTGTAACTCCCTTTTTCCAAGAGAGTTTCCATTTGTGTCTTGGGGCACAGATAAAAACAGACTTGTTTATTATATCTGAGTAGGGGAACAAATCACATGGAGATAAATGTTTTTACATTTGGAAATGTGGAGACCAATATTTTTCTAGCAGCTACTCTTTATTTCTATAATTTGAAGACACTGTATAATCTATATCATGTAAGTACTTGGGGCTATTTTAAATTACAAATTTCTTTCTTTTTTGAATTGGGGTTTCACTCTATTATCCAGGCTGGAGTGCTGTGGCACAATCACAGCTCACCACAGCTTTGAACTCCTAGCCTCAGGCAATCATTCCATATCAGTTCCCCAAGTAGCTGGGGCTATAGGTGCATGTCACGATGCTTAATTAATTTTTCTATTTTTTGTACAGATATGGTTTCACTCTGTTACCTAGACTGGTCTCAGACTCTTAGCTTCAAGCAATCTGTCCGCCATGGTTTTCCAAAGTGCTGGGATTATAGGCGTGAGCCACTGTGCTCAGCCAATTTTCTTTTATTTTTAAGAGACAGGGTCTTTCTCTGTTGAACAGGCTGGAATGCAGTTGTATGATCGCAGGTCACTACAACCTTGAACTACTGGGCTCAAGCAATCCTACCGCTTTAGCCTCCTGAGTGGCTGCAACTACAGGAGCACACCACTATGTCTGGCTAATTTTTTATTTTATTGTAGAGATGATGTCTTCTATGTTGCACAGGCTAGCATCAAACTCCTGGTCTCAAGTGATCCTACCCTCATGGCCTACCAAAGTGCTGGGTTTCCAGGTGTGAGCTACCGTGTTCAGCCAGGAGTTCTTTTTATAATGAAAAATATTTTTTTAAGTGTAATTGTAAATTTTGTTTACTGCAAATAATTTTACCCTTTAAAATTTTCACCTTTGTGTCTTGTTTCTTCCAAATTTCTAATTTTTCCCTAGCAATGCTGTGAGTGATATCATAAACCCTGTCTACTCTGTGGTTGTGAGGGGAGTGCCCAACTGGCTGGCCGAACTAATCAATCCAGGCTCAGTTGTACAGTTTCTTCAGTGCTCAGATTGTCAGTGCATAGTTTCTTCATACTTAATCCCATGGGGATTTGAGTTCTTAGGAAACCAAAACTTATACTCCACAAATAGATTCCTGTCTGTTACAGTGGGTATCTCCAACTATTCAAATCAACATCTTAGTTTGTAAATAGAGACTCTCTAAAATGACCTCTTGGCAATTCATTATCTAGGAAGATTTGACCTTCTGTGATGCATGTTTTTCTGAGATATTTTATTAAATTGAAAATTACGTAACTTTCTTATAATTTGATTAAACAATCTTTGGAATTAGTTTTATTCTAAAGAAAAGATGAGGCAACTCTTGGTAATAATTTTTTTTGTAAGGGTGTGTTATATAATAACTTATCTAATAGAAAAATGGTGGCATACTCTCCTTACCTTATTTCTACTGTGTGTGTGTGTGTTTGTATGTGTGTACATATTGATCTAAAGGTTTTAATAGTCATGTAGCCTTTGCCAATATCTAGGAAAATGGAAGTTATATTGTGTAAATGATAGGATATTGTGTTTGCTTCCTTCAAAGATTTTAATTTAAAAAATATTAAGAAACATAATAACATAAAAAATTACCCTACCACTTGATAATTATAAATACAACAGTATAAGGAAAAATGTGATGGTCTCTATCTGTTCTGTTAGTCTCTTCTTCACACATTTTGTTCTCCTCTTTATAAATCAGTACATATATATATCTCAGTTTATATATATTTAATCAGTTTACATATTATATAAAAATCGAATTATGCATACATATAAATGTATACATACACACATTTTAGAAAGTGGAACCAGGACAACCATAATATAGTCTATAGATTAAATATAGGTATGTTCACCAATAATTCTAAAAGTATAACATTGATAAATATTTGTCACAGATTTAATTTTAAAGTAATAATAAATAATGTTTAAATTGATTGATTATTCTGTAACAGAAGTCATTTGAGGACAAAATATACTGTATTCTTCTACATTTTCCTGAGGAGAACTGCATTTTAGCAGTCTGAAATTCAAATAGCAACAACATATCATTGCAACTTGTACAATGCAGCTTGTACAGGATGCAGTGCTCAGATTGAGCAGCCCTGGGCACAAAGGATCATTGCTTCTTTCAAAGTCTCTTTCTGAAAGAAATACGAGTGGCAGTTGGTTATTCCCCTCCTTTACAGTATTGCAAGTTTAGTTTTCTATGAATATGTGCTGATAGTTAGAAGACCTAGGAGTTCCTTTTATCCATTGTAAGGGGAATGATTCCAAATGGCCAGCTAAGCTATCCAAGAAATGAAAGAAAAGGGCAATAAACAATTTTTGTCAACATAACCCATGAGCTGCCTAGGTTGCTTTAACTTTTGTCTTGGCATATCCCTACTCAGAAAGGAGGAAGACGCTGCCTTTTTCTTCTTGTACTGACTTTTCTCTCTGCTCCTGAGATCCCAGGATGAAGTCACAGGCATGTTGATTTGGAATTTCTGCTCTATTAGTGTACATATATCATCTGAAACTAAAAATGTAGAAAGCTTTTTTTTTTCCTTTTCCTGTTTGGGTGCAGTCCTCAGGCCCCCAGTCCTGACAGGAGGGTCCGTTACAAGAAGCAGATATACTCTTAGCCCCATTTTAATCGTGGGTCTATTTGCAGGAATCCATTTGGAAGGAGGAGGATTGTGAATATTTTGAGTTGGTCTCCGTAGACTCTCAAGACAGCACTGTGGAGCAAAATTGGAGGGGACTTTAGAAGAAGCTAATTTGAGCAAATGCAATTAATAATTATTTCCTGGGAGGCAGCTGACAAGGGTCCCATGGTGGCATCAAAGAGAACAAGAAAATTAGTCTAGACAATACAAGTTGGGAGCATGTGGCCTCTCTTCCTTTTCTAAGTGACAGTCTAACCTGATTTTGTGCCTAAGTATAAGAGTTTCCAACGTGGGTACTGACATAGGAAACCAGACAAGAGTTTCACAAATGTGAAAAAGAACTTGTCACAAGGGGAGATTTACCACATACAGGAGGAAAGATTTTTTTCTCTCACAAACTGCATTAGAATTACATTCTGAACCTGCTGCCAGGCACATCGAAGGGACCTAAGAGATCATTTTGTCCAAACTTTTATATCTCAAATGATGGAGATCAAGATCTTCACCATTAATTAGTGGCAGAGGTACCTCTAGAAGCCAGAATTATTGATTTCCCATCAGGTTAGAGGAGAAACTGTGGCCTAGCATAAACTCAATAGTTTTAATGACATTGATGTTTGAGTATTTTTCAGTTTGAATTCTTAATTGTATCTTGTTTTACAGTCTGCACTTTTGGATTCCAAATGATAACTAAGGTTAGGCTAACCAACCATCTTCATATAAAGTAAAATGTTACTAGTAACAATGACTATGACTCATATCTGTCTTTTAGTTATGAAATTATGGAGAGGAAAACTTGAAGCATATCTTAAACACAGTGTTATCTTTAGACTTGAAGTAGTTTTTATTGGTGATTGTCTGATATATTAGTGAAAGTCTCAGCCCATTCAAGCAATTACACAGTAAATATACTGACATTTTTATTTTAAACTCTTAAAAAAGTAAACTTAAATGCATCAAATAACAAACCTATAGATGGTAAAGAAACGTGGATCAAATATCTAACTGTAAAGTATTGAAGAAATACTCATCTTTTAATTCAAAGATTTTCCTTTTTTTTTTGAGTTGGAGTCTCACTACATTGTCCAGGCTGGAGTGCCGTGGCATGCTCACGGCCATTCCAGCGTCCACCTGCTGGGCTCAGATGATCCTTCTGCCTCAGCTTTCCAAGTAGCTGGAACTACAGACTCATGCTACCGTGCTCATCTAATTTTTTTATTTTATTGTAAATATGAGGTCTTGCCAAGTTGCCCAGGCTGGTCTCAAACCCAGGAGGTTTGAGGGGGCTCAGGCAATCCCCTCTCCTTGGCCTCCCAAAGTACTGGGATTGTAGGCTTGAGCCACTATACCTGGCCCAGTGATTTTCTTAAGAGAGAGAATTCTTTATAGTAGGTCCTAAATTTGTAGCTCATATTTCTTGGGTAGCTCTTAAGTGTCTGACACTTCATTAAGTGTTTTACAAATATGTGTTAATTTTTACCAAAGCCTTACAGATTAGCAATCTATCCCCATTTTATAGTTGAGAAATATGAGACTAGAAGAAATTAAATAACTGGCTCAAGATCACATTGCTGAAGGAGTGGTGAGCTCAGATCATTAAACAACATTTGTCCATTTATTCATTCCATAAATGTAGTTATTTCATGTCAAGACAGTTTTCAGAGTAGAGTTTTATCATTGATTACCTGGCACTTATTATTCCCTTTTTTTCTTTTTTGTTTTTCTAATGCTCACCCATCCTTTCCAGAGATTTGTATATAAATTCAGAGAAAAGATAAAGGAAACCACTGAAAATCATTAGTCATCTTAATGAATTGTGGTTTAAATAAAGTTGTTATGGAAGCATTTGAAAGTAAAACAAAATTCATGAAGGTGGTCATTTGGTAGTGTTTTTACACAGACATGGTCTTAGTATTTTGGGCCTGATTGCTAATTATAATGAAAAATGAAATTGTTTAGAGGCTAAACAGGGTTTGAGGCAACATCGCAGAATCACAAATATCAGAATGAGCAATTAAATCTATTACCATTTTATTTGCAACCTTTCTACATTCTACTTAGATAACCAAAAGTAATGCCAATTAGGGCCTGTTATCAAAGGGACTCTTTCCACTTAGTAACTAATTAAATTCCTCTTCAGGCTTAGAGATATTCACAATTAGAGGCCCTCCCAATCACAAAGTTAAGTTGCTTCTTAATCTTTCCTTAAGTTTTGAAAATATACAATGATGATAAATCAGAAACTAAACAAAATGAGGAGAATAAATGCACATATTAAGGTAGACAGTTTCTCAATTTTGCTCATGCATATATTATCTAACATACATCATCAGCATTGTTACATGTCATACAGGAAACTGAGAAATTATTTGTTAAAAAGATATATAATCACACATATAACAACAGCCAAAAAGTAACCTTAGCCCTTAATCCTTTCTTCAGTTTAGTACTCCACCTAAATTAATACTTCTGCATTTTGATTGTACTCAAAAAATGTCAGTATTAAAGTTAGAAACCAAGTGTGTTTTCATTTTAGCTGAAGTGTGGGAGAAGGGCCACAAAGAGCGAATCAAATCTGAATTTGCGCTAATATAATCAGTGGCTTGATTTGTATTAAAAAATGTAAATGTTTCTTTGAAATCTGACTTGGCCTTTGAAGGGGAAAAGCACTTACTGCGAAATCTGCATTGACAGAACAAATCCTACTTGCAAAGTAGAAACCAATGTTGTTGGCTTGAGTAGATCTCAAGTCAGCTGTGAAATTCATAATCTTTTATCCATAAAATAGCTTCTTCTCTGAATGACAAAATTATTTTTGAACTGAGTGTTTGCCAAGTCTGAAGACAAAAGGCTCAGTGTACACACCTGAGCACCAGCTTCAGGCTGGATTTTGAAGGAGTAGTTGTGTTTTTAGGGGTCACAGGTGCTGCCATGGGGAATTAATCAGTGTAAATATTGCTTTAATAAGTCAGATAGCATCTATTTTATTAGTAAAAGTTCCATACCATGTGTCTTAAAGAGAGGTCCTGAACCACTCAATTAATTCACTATGTTTTATTCTTATTTTGAACCAAGCACTTGTTTAGGGCATTCCATTTTCAGTTCTTAAAAGCTGCAATGAATTAATTAAGCTATTCAGTGATTAATTTAATTATCTAGCAGTTTCTTTATGTTTGGTATTCGATTTGACTTTTAAAGTACCTGTCATTCCTTAATAATTACACAAGTTTTGAGTTGCCAGTGTTTTTCACTGGTCTCATTTTAAATAACAAAACTATGAGGCAACAGGTGGGGGCTGATTTAGCCAAGGAAAACCAAGGTAGAGCTAATTTGATCATGAAAGAAGGAAAAAGTTTTCTGAGTCTAATCTTAAATGGAAGGACAGGGAATTGAGTGGACAGTTTGTATCTTCTTTATAGCTCCCAAGGGCAGGAACACAGCAGATTCCACCTCAGAGGAGATTCTGTCTTGTTTTTCTCACAATAAAGCAATTTGGATTTCGCAAAGCATGGACTTTGATAATAATGATGAGAAAATCAAACTGCAAATAGACTTTAAAAAATAAAATTATGATCTATGTTTATTACCAATGAACTTATAATTTGATATGAACTAATCTAGTAACAGAGGAGTTTTTTTGGCATTAGTTGTTTAATATTAATTATTAATGACTCAAGTTAAGATTTAAAGTATTTTGAATTCATTGGTCTAAAATTGTGACTTGAATTTTTAATTTAACACATAAGATTTTTCTTGCTTCTGGTATGTGTCTATTATACTGTTTAATTTTAAATCCATTTATTGGATTATGATTGGCATTACAAGAACTTATTAAAAATAAGGTTACTTAATTCAATGGCTATTTGATTTTTAGGACCCTGGATAGCTAATTAAAATCTGTACATCAAGTTTTAAAAGTTTTACCACATATATCTACTGTAATTTGGCTTCTTGGTTACACCTTATGGGAAGGTTGACAGCTCTGTAACTTATTCCTGTTTTTTGAAAAGAATCAGCTCTTGAAGTTTCTAAAATTATATTTAAAACTTTTTACTTGTTTTGCCTGGTGGTAATATGAATACAACTTAACTTTACCAAGTGAAACTTTATATACTACTACAAGATACCAATGAGTATCTTTATATTAATAGAGAATGAATATTTATTTAGCATACATTGAATACTGTGATAGGTACTTCCCATTTCATACAACTGACTTAGAACCCATTCTTCAGTACACAACACACTAACAAAAAGAGGAGAGAAATTTTAGAAGAACAAAAAATATTTTAATTAATAAGATATGCTTCTATAGCTCTGTAAAATTGCTTTCCTCTGGGGTTCAAATAGAAAGGAGGGAAATTTGTGTTTATTTCTTACCCAGCCACAAAGGGTGAAGTCCCCGAACACCAGTGCTGAAAATGTCTTTAGTTGGCTCCTAGGAACTTTTAACTCATTGCATACAAAACGAATAAGTACAACATATACCAGTAGTTAGTTCATTGCTATCACTACCAGTTTTTCTTGATCTTTGGAATATTTTCAGCTCCTATTTAATCAAAGGTAATTCATATCTACAGAGAACCTAGAAAATGTTCAACCCTTTCAGTCTTTTTAGTATATTTAATAGACCACATTGTCCTTGATCTCTATTGTATTCTATTGAAAATTTACTTAATGTGCATTGTTCTGGGTTCTTTTTGGGGTTGTCTCTCTAGAGTTTGGTTAACAATTTATTTCAGAGTGCCAGATCAGAAAAAACATTCTGTTCAGAATAGATAAACAGAAGAATACTTTTTTTTAAGTTTTCATAATCATAATGAATGTAACCAGCTTTCAATATCCCATAACTTTTCTGCTGCATCTTAATAGATCTATGGTTGTAATCTTGGATGTCAGGACTTTTAGCTAATTGGGATAAGTTATGTATGTTTGCTTACTGTAATGATCTGTAAAATGCTATTTTTCTGATGCTATATACACAAGGCTTTCTACATTATAAGTTTTGATGAATTTGTTTGCAACAGAAGATTCTGTTGAGGTGTGCTTGGAACTATTACAATTTTCAAAAAGGTAAAAAGATTCTCACTAATTATACTGTATATACTGAACTAGTGTAGGTCATAAGGCAACAGTGACAAGTAAAAGGAAATATCTTCATCTAACTTGTATCAAAAGAATCATGACATCACTAATCTCTGTTTTTCTAGAATTTAACAGCAAAACTCAGGATGTCTTTTAGTAAACTTTGGATTGAAATAAATTTTTGTGGCATAATCTGCTTATCAAAGCTTTCATTATTTATACTCAAATATACCTGAGAGTTTTACAGAGAATTAACGTACTGGAAAGAGTGTTTAGGGCTTGATTTCAAAATGCTGCTTTTCAGAGAAATAACCAACTGTGTAAGTATGTAGGTATGACAGACACATCATGATTAATGCATGATAATGACTTAAGTTGGCTGGAAAGAACAGAAAACTGAAGAAGAGAGATGTGGCCACTCTGAAATGTGATTAATGATAATTGTATGTGTTTCAATTAATTTACCTGTTCCACACCAACGGAACTGGCTTAGTATTGAGAAAATAGCCAAAATTTTGTCAGAAACTCATGATTCTAAGTAACATTTTTTCATCCAAAAATTACACACTGTGATGTTTGCATGCAGTATAGATATGTGAAAATAAAGACTATGGGATAATTATACAGATGACTGTAAATAAATTGGACATGCTCTGGGGTTGTTTTTGTTTAGAGGGAAAAATGTGGTCTCTCTTCTTTACTCCAGTGAGATCCACATAAGATCAATTTATAGCAATAGACTTCCAGAAGTTTTGACCCAGATGTAGTATTCTAGACAAGCTAAATTCAGAAGCTTCTTTTGAACTCTAGTAGAATAAAACTTTTTTTTTACTTTTAAAGATTAAAATATGTATGTATGTGTACAGGTCAATGCATGTATGGATGTATGGATGTATGGATGGGTGGGTAGATGAATGGAGGGTCTGATAGACTGCAGCAAATAAGTGCCTGCATAATTATTTCTCAAACCTGCACACGTATTCTGTTTTTTGTCTTTCCTCCCTTTAAAACTTAATTAAAAACTATGAGGGATATTTCTAAACATTTCAGGGATTAAAACTTCAGTCAAAAGGCATGTTCTTGAAACTGGCACAATGGTATTTTCAGCCACATGCTTGGTACTTAACGTATGCAGAAGTAAAGTATTATTTTGATTTGGGAGAATGTTTATTAAAAACATATCACAGTCATAGAAAAACTTAAGGTTGAGATTAGTATAACTTTCAGGTTTGCAAATCACAACTGCAATGCACTTTCTAAACTGGAAAATGGAGTATAAAAGTCACCTTAATCGAATTGGACTTAGTAATTAATTGTCAATCAATTTTGGGGTGGTGGGTATTGTAATCTATAACTGTCAATAAAGATGATTGACAAAATCCTGTCTTGAATCTGCAATTAATCATTTGCTCCCATTTTGTATTAATTGGTTACATTCTTCATTATTTCAAGAATATAAAAAGCCCTATGGCTCTTGGTTCATTTTTGAAACATTAATTAAGATTATCTAAAGCAAAGTGGCTATTCATTATTGAAAAATTGAAAACTTAAATCTCTGCCAAAAAGAGTCTTTATGGACTTCTTTCTTGCTACTTGGGAATAGTAGAAAAAATAATCTCAAAAGGAGGGACCCTAATTTTTGTAACAGAAATCTCCAAAAAACATATTTTTATTGTACAGCTGATTTCATTACATTTTCCTCTTAAATTTCTTTTCTAAATATCTTTATTGTCCCAATGACTTCTGATTCTTAAAAGAAAATTTGTTTTAAATCGTTTTTTGGTTGTTTTTTTTTCACTCCGTCACCCTGACTGGAGTGCAGTGGCACACTCACAGCCACCGCAGCATCAACCTCCTGCGATCCATCCGCCTCAGCCTTCCAAGAGCTAGAACTACAGGTGCATGCTACCACACCCGGATAATTATTTATTTGTTGTAGAAATGAGGTCTCGCCAAGTTGTCCTGGCTGATCTCAAACCTGCGGGCTCAGGCAATTCACTCACCTTGGTCTCCCAAAGTGCTGGGATTACAGACTGAGTCACTGAGCCTGGCCCAAAAAATCTTTTAATGTTCGTCAATATTCCCTATTTTCCATTTAACTGAAAACATGTTTTGCTGGAATTCATCATATTCAAGGGGTCCACTGTATTAAGGGAAAAACACACATAAAAATCTTTGGAAAGTTCTGTGTTTAAAGGAGACTGGATTTTTAACTCCTTTAGAGGAAGAATGTCTGATTTATTTTTGGTAACACTTCCATTGTTACCTAACAGTTGGTCCTGGCATTTAGTAGGTGCAATACTAATAGAATACAAAACAAATAGGCAATATACTTGCCTCACCTTGATTCTTCATGCTGTATATCTGTGTTCTTTTTCAATTTTCTGGAGCTCCCGTGGTGCCAGAGTGAGTCTTAACTCAGCAATAACTGACATGCAATGGTACTTCCAGAGGTACAGGATTGGCTACATAAAAGGTTGCAAGGTACAGAGTGTCTTATAGGACTCTGCTTACCATGGAAAGTGCCTTGTTGAAGAGGAAAATCAATAAATCTGTTCATGTTAAGAACTGAGTACCCCATGTTCTCACTCCTAAGTGGATCCTGAACAATTACCATAATACTCTAAGAAAGACTTCTAAACATAGTTAAGCACTTTTAAACAAATGGATTACTTGCCAATTTATTAAATAAATGTTCATGTAATATTTGTAAATATATGGCATTATGCTAAATGAGAAGACTAAGTATATGAACTCTGGAGTCAGATTGCCTAGTTCAGACCCTAGATAAACCACTTGACTTCTCAGCACCTGAATTCTGCCTCTGTAAATACAATAATGATGTTATGTTTTGAATTATTGTATTATTTGATGAGTTGATATTGTAAAACCACTCAGCACACTTCCTGGCGCATGGTAAGTGCTACAGTGTGTTTGCTGTTACTATATTGATTCTGCCGTGGGTGAAAGAGGATGAAATTGAAAATGAAATAAAATAGAAGTTTATCTCTTACTTCTCTTGTAAGTCTGAGCAACAAGATCTGAACAGGCAGATGGCATTTGTCTATAGAATTTTTAAGAATTCTGGCTCATTTTGTATTTTTATTCATTAACTCTATGAGGTATCATTTGCTGGGTCCAAGATGGCTACTCTCCTAGGGAAGGAAGGAAAAAAAAACAAATTCCCCTTTAAGGGCATGGCTTAGAAGTTGACCTCATTATTTTTGCTCACTTACTATTGGCTACACTTTCTTACATAGCCACACTTAGCTGCAAGGGAGACTGGAAAATTTCTTCTTTTCTTTTGGCCATGTGCCCAATTCAGAGTTCTGCCTGTACAGGGAAGCATAGGAAAGAGTTTATCAGTAGAACAATGCTCAGTTTCTGCCACAGATAAATCCATATGGAATCAGCACAGAGATGGCTTTCCTCCGCAGAGTTGGTGGATTGTATTATCTGTTTTTCCGTAGCATACTTGAGTATATGAGAGAAAAGTACTTTTGTAATTTTCAGTCATATAACTCAAAAATAAGTATAACTCAAACCACTGTTTATAACTATTTCTGGCATCACTAAGATCAGAATAGCCTTCTCCAATTTACTCAATCCTGCTTTAAAAGTTAAAATGACATTTTTGAACTTCAAACCGACAGTTCTTTTTGTTAGTATTATTAGCTTTTCCTGGTTTCTCTTTAACTTAAAAATGTCCATTAAAGCCATTCATTCTTTCAAAGAAAAACTACCCTTATTTTCTTTTTTTTCCCTTTGGTTTCTCTATCCTACCTCCTTTCTAAGTTAATATTGTTTCTTTCCTTCTTCCCTGCTATCTTCTATTTCACATTCAGGATTAGATGATAAATGAACTCCAAATGCCCATTTGATAGGCACTGTTCTAGTAATCATGGTGATGGGAGTTTGGTTCTTTGGCCCTATTTAATCACCTTTATAATTCTTTGAAATTCATTACTTGACTCTCTCTTCCCTAAGCACTAATTTCGGAAGCTTTAGATTTGTTCATAAAGGCTTAATGGATTATAGACTGTTTGTTAGCCTAAGGAAATAGACTTTATTTAAAACATAGCTATTTCAAAAGGACTGGAACAAAGATCAGCGGGTTTAGTTGGACTACTTTTTATTACTTTATATGGATGTGCAGAATAATCACACTTCTTCCTTCAGTTTTTTAAAAATAAGGAAAAATCTGAGTAATAAGGAACTCATTAGACACAATCAAGGCTCATTATTCATACTATGTTCTTCATATGTACTTAGTATGATTTATTTATTAAAATTTGAATAGAATGAAGATGAACCACTAAATGGAAACTAAGTGAAGAATGAAAACCCATACAGACTTACTAAATTCTTATTATCTAAGAATATGAAACATATCAATTCCTCAGGAAAAAATAAACTTTTAAAAAATAAATTGTCACTTTTGTTAGCATTGGGCAATGACTAAGATATGAGACCGTCTTTAGCATTACATTATTCCATAAATAAAACTTTAAAAAAATTCTTCTGGAGAAGACTGGATGCAGATATGGAATAAATATATTAATGTATTCTCATTAGGGCCAATATATAGCAGATGATAGATTTCTAGCTGATGTAGAAATTCAGTTCTCCTGCCATATATAGCTTTCCTACTTTGGAAACATATTGAAAAGGAAGAGAGGATGCAATTGTATAAAGCCAGAGGTGTGAAATCTTCTGTGTATAAAAAATAAATCCATAAATAAGCCATTTCCTGAAAGGGTCTACATGATTATGTAGCCCAGTTCCCCAAAGTGCTAGCTCAGGGGTCAGATCAATTTTGAACATAATAAAAGGATGGCATTTTCTCCTACATTATGCCAATATCTTTTGAAAATTTCATATCTACAGAAGACAGGATCATTACATTTGGAAAGTGGACAGGCTACCTGTAGAGAGCATGTATTATCTGAAATAAATGTTCATTTCAAAAGGAAAGTTTGAGTGACTTAAGGTTAGCAGCAGAGACACCTCTTGATCATAAAAATCAGTTTTAAGAATCTTGCAAGAGGCAAAGAATATATCTACAGACAACCAAGCTACATATATTTCAGACATTATGTATAGAATAAGGCATTATAAATAAATTATGTAACAAATGATTAAAGCTGTATACTTAGAAGAAATTTCAGAAGCTGGGTCTGTGGAACCATTCAATAGGAAGGTACTTGCTTATTGAGAGTAGAATATCTTGGGAAGAAAATAGGTGGTGGATAAAATACCTTGCACCAGTTCTGTTGACATTTCAATTTGGTGATTTAGCTTGATCTATAAAGACATTTATAAATTTAATGAGATACTATAAAAGTCTAGCAAGAGTGTTGATTATTTGCCTGAGTTTCCACATGATTTTTAGGGTTTCTTGTTGAAAATTTCCCTGAGATTTCCCAATTCTGGCAAGTGTTTATGATAAAAAGCGGGCATCAGACTGGAGCATCTTAGCCTGTTGGTTGAAACTAGAAAGTCAAAGGGAGAGTATGGTTAAGTATTTCAAAACCTGAACTATTTGTATTACATTTGTACCAATTTTTCCTTCTTTTCCTTTTTGAAAAATCTGTGTCTTTAAAAAAAACAGCTCTCAGTGTTAAAGACATTGAGATCCTTAAGAACGGGAGCAAAGAGCACAGTTCTTACACCTTCGTTTTAGTTCTTTGGCACGTTAGCACTGATAACAATGTCATCATTGAATTAGCTGCCATTTCAAAATTACCTCTTTTTATTAAATCTAGTATTATTATTGAAATTAGGCTTATTGGGAAAGGCTAAAGAATTTAGATGTGCTGATCAAGAAAAGAGGAAAGTTGAGGAAGAAACTACCCTTGAGCCATATTGGACTATTTGATTCCCAGAACATGTCAAGTGCCTGGTTTTTGTTTCATGTAATCCTTTGTCCAAGGCACCCATTTTGACATTACACATGATTGAACTCCTATATGTCCTTTAATATTCATTTTTAATTGCTAGCTTTTTAGAAAATCTTTCTCAACACTGTCAGGAAAAATATATCTCCTTTTTCTGTGACTATGTGCATAATTTATATCACCATTATGGTCATTACTCTTTAAAGCTTTAATTATTCTCATGTAATATAACCAGGTATTCTAGGAATTAGTCATAGATTGATTAAATTACCACCTGATATTTCTCTTGATTTGTGACACTTGTGGTTCCTATTGTGAAATACTCATTTCATGGCAAAGTGGAAAGAGAATGCAGACTTTGAAATACGGCAGACCTGTGTTTGAACTTGGATCCTATACATACTAACTTTGTACAAGTTACATATAATCTTGATGAGTTTTAGTTCTCATGTCTGTAAATTACAGGCAATAAAATATACTTATAATATAGTTCTGTAAATTAAAAAAGAAAAATGTGGCATCTGCGAACAATAGTTCTCATTGGTATTCACAAACAGACTGACAACTCCATGGCCCTGCTTGATCAAAGATATTAACTACGAATCTTGGGGCAATTGCATGAAGTCTGTGACTTTTGAAGCACTTGTTTCCATCACTTATCTCCCGAAGGATTCATGACAAAGGCTTAGAATTCTGTGTGAGTATGATAGTGCTATAGTTAAATGGAATCAATCTATAATCTATCTAAAATGATTGCACATCAAGTAGGCTTGAAATTCAAGCATTCCATTCATCTTCATCTAGTCATAGTATTACTGGCATGGTCTGCCTAGAAGTGCTGTGCCCACTGAGGAAATTCATCTAGTCTGCACATCTGGAGTAAGGGCTTTTATAAAGCAATCCTTCTACATCTTACATATGGTGGTAATTAAGACAGATTTAAAGGTGCTGCTCTATTTGAACAACTTTAGGGCGAATTTCAAGGAAATTACTGTGATAAACTAGTGAAGCTTTTACAAGTAAGTGGTGGTTTGTCCTCTCTCCCATTTGTCTTTCAGTGTAATAAAAATTCAGGATTTTCTGTTATTTGTGAAATGGTCTGCATTGCAGTTTTGTGAGAAATTCCCTTATGCCTACTGACTTTAGAGGGCAATTCTTCATCCTCCTTGAAATTTCAAGTTATTTTTGTCAAATTGCTTTAGAAATCAGTCAGTCTGCAAATCTCCCAAAAGACTGATTTGGAATTTGGTAAATTAAGCACTGACAGGATAAAATAAAATTCAGAACCCACATTTATGAGAGGCGTTTTATAGAACAAGAATACATTTAACAATATTGGAGTGCAAATTCAAATTTATTTTATTACTTATATTATTTCTATTCAATGCTATTGCACTAGTAAACAGATTTTTTCTCAAAATGATAATATTAAACAACTATTTACTCTTCCTCATTATTTTATGATAGTTTTATCTAATATTAAGTGGAGAAAACAGAAATTATGAACAACATTGGCTAATTTATTCATAAATTTACCTTGAGTCACTTTTGTAGGACTTAGGATAGATTTTTACTGGTCTACCCAAAAAACTATTTTGATTCCCTATAGTCAATCAAAGCATGAATTTAAGAGATGGCCATTGGAGTTAAGGATGTGGTTTGTAGTGCTGATCCAAAGTTTACTGAAACTTATGAAATTCAAAACCTAGTATTAAGTGATACTCCATGGACTATACTCAGTGAATGGTAGAGAGAAGGTCAAGGCATAGAAAACAGACACAGGGACAGGAAACTTGAGAATGTGGAGTGCAAGAAATATGCATGATTCACCCAAGTGCAGTGGTTCATGCCTGTAATCCTGACACTTTGGGAGGCGAAGATGAAAGGATTGTCTGAGTCCAGGGATTCCAGACAGGCTTGGGCAACTTGTTGAGACCTTATATCTACAATAAAACCAAAACCAAAACCAAAACCAAAACAAAACAAAAAACTAGCTGGACTTGGTGGGGCGTGCCTGTGGTTCCAGCTATTTGAAAGGCTGAGGCAGAAGGATTGCCTGAGCCCAGTAGTGTGCCACTGCACTCCAGTCTGGGCAACAAAGTGAGACTCTGACTCAAAAAAAAAAAAAAAAAAAAAAGAAAGAAAAAGAAAAGAAAAAGAAATATGCACGATCCAGCCTTTCTAGGCATATAATACATAGGCAAAGTATTTCCAACACTGTATACCTGTTTAAATTCTTACAAGTTCATGGATAAGGATATACCAAACTGTAATTCCTTTCTCTTCTCTTTTTTTTTTCCTTGTCTCATTTCCAGGGGGAATGAGGGACAGGGACAGCTGGAAGTAGAGAAAGCAGGATTTATTGAGAGGACAGAAAAACTCCCAGAGTGGGAGGGGACCAGAGGAGGTTGCCCCCAAACCAAAATTCCTAAGAAACATTTCTCTTCCCTCTTTCTTTGGAGTCTTGTCTGTTCCTTCATCGATTGCTAGGGTTAAGGTCTTACCGGAACAGACTTGAAATTTAAACCTTCCCTGAGGATTCTGGAATTTTAATGAAGGGGCTCTTTTGAAAATAAAACAAAATCATCACTCCGATATCTTCTAAGATACAAAGCATTCTAAATCTATAAAATGATTCTGTTGATATTGTTTTCAGATATTGTAGATAAATAATGTGTTGTTGTTGTTTAAGCATAGTAGAAACAATGGACATTTCCCAGAAAACAATAGACATCATGTACATTTGCTGTACAGATAACTGTCTAGTAATTTAGGTTGCCTTGTCACTCTCTGAAGTATTGTAAATTAATTATTTCGCTCTTACATTATTTTGTAATGTAATACAAAATTACATAATTGTCCATAAATGGACAAATTCAGTGAAAGTGGCTCTACAGTCATAAAGCTTTTTTTTGAAAAAAGCTTATCGAAGGTTCCAATTGAGTGGATTTTGTTTTTAGAAAGTCACCTGGGATTATATGTATCTATTGCACCGATGCTGATGCTACTCAAAGCAGTTTTAGAATTCTCTACTCCTGAAGTCAGAGCCAAGTTATTACATGACCAGGAAATAAGTTCCATTTCTGTGAATACAGACTTTTTTAGGCTATAAAGAAGAGAACCCTTTAAATTACTGTGAGAAATGGGAATGTAAGAAAACACAGGGAACCTTTCTAGCAGCCACACAACCAAGTATCATAAAGATTTAGAACATGGTTACACTACTTGGAATATCGTAGCAAATTCAGGGTACTGGTCAGTTTATCATCACCCTGCCCTGTGCCCCAAGGAAGGCATCATTCTTATGGTCCATCTCCTTGTCTTTACTGATATCTGAGTGTGTACTTCTCTTTCTAATAACTCTATTTCTACTGGTCTCTCATTTCCTATGTCTCTCTTTTCTCCTTACTCATACCACTGTATCATGTCTTCCTAAGAAAAATTGTACTTGAATTCAGTACAGAAAATCCAACCAGATGGAATTCCTTGCCATACTGCCTCATAGACCCCTGTCTCTCTTGTGTCATTTCTATGCAGGGTTACCTTTATTTTTGGTGTAGTATATCTTTGCAGTCTCTCATGAGCAGGGTTCTATGAGACTTGCTATATTATGAATATAGAATTCCTATAGATACATCCCTCAAGAAAATTTGTGAATATGGAAGGCATTTTGGATTTAGGACTGAGTGTGTGTATGTGTGTGTGTGTGTGTGTGTGTGTGTGTGTGTGTGTGTGTACATATATATATATAAACACACATACATATATTATTTTTAAAATGTGGGGTATAATTCAGGATTAGGTATACAAGTGGTCATCATACAGGTAAAGTTTTAGCCTCCCTTTGGTCCCCAATTTGCCTAGTTTGAAATTGGGTACCCTTATTGATGTGTCCCTCCCAACACACCCACCCCAGTAATATCCCACTACTGCCAATCCTTTTCTTAAAGTATTATGGTAATTGTTCAGGGTCCGCTTATAAGTGAGAACTTGTGGTACTCTGATCTTTGTTTCTGTGATAGATCACAGAGTATGATAGACTCTAAATCTATCCAAGTTGCAGCAAAGTCTTTATGTTTGTCCTTCTTTATGACTGCATAATATTCCACTGTGTGTATGTACCACGTTTTTAAAAATTCAGTTCAGTTTTTGTGGGCAGCACAGATATTGTGGAGCATGCTGCAATAAACATGCGTGTGCAGGTATCTTTTTGTAGAATGATTTGAGTTCCTCCGGGTATATTCCCAGTAGGGGGATTGCTGTGTCATATGGAAGGTCAATTTCTAGTTCTTTCAGAAATTGCCACACTGTTTTCCAAAGAGGTTCCACTAGTTTGCATTCCCACCAGCAGTGTAAAAGCGTTTCTTTTTTTTGCTTTTTTGGAATGTTGAACAATATAGTTATTATAATGTTATTTGAAAGGTACAAATATGAAACTGCATATACACTTATACTTTTAGCTATCAAGCAGAAATAAGATAAAATTATTTTCAAATTAAATACCAATGTGGCTTTAAAACCAATAAAATGAAAAAGAATACCATCAATTTGATGTGATGGATGATGCTGCACTGCCAAAGCAAATTTGCCTCTTGTAATGAGACTTTTTAGACCACAGGTATATAGATCTCAGCTGAGTAATGTTTGCAATAGTGATGTGACCTCCTTTATGTCTTTCTAGTAGCAATGGTGGTCTAATATAGGCACCCCTAATATAGGATTTAGGGGTGAGCAGAACTCAGTTTAAATCTCTTCTCTGATTTTGTTTGTAAGCAGTGTGATGTGGGACAAGTTAACTTTTTATCCTCATTATTTTCCTTTTCCTCATTATTCTCTTCTGTCAAATGAGGAGGGGAGTGAAGTGGTTGATGTCCTCCTCCCAGGTGTTGTTTTGAAAATTTAATGAAATAGTTTAGGGTACCAAGCACATGAGAAGGTATTCCTCTTTCCATAATTAATTTAATTTTTAAAATATTTTTCATAAGTTTGGATTTTCAAAGAGTATTATACCCTGTCAAACTGTATTAAAAACTGACTGAGAGTTAATTTGGGGAATCACAGAATAACCCAAACTCACTTTCTCCATACACTATCATTTTTCCTTTTTTTCTGTGGTTGACATGATTTTTTCTCTTTATTCATAATGTCCTTCCCAATATGACCACATGTCCAAATACATCCCAGGCATTAAGGTTCAAATCAATTGCTTTGCAGTCCAGACAACTTTTCTAAATTTCCTCGGCTAGTGTGAGCACTCCCTTTTATGATACACAAAGCACTTTAACCGTACCTCTCGTGATGTTCCAATTTGAGTAAGGCAGCTGGATACAACTCACAAAATGGGAGAGCCTTGCAGATGGGCTTGGAGAAAAGATTTCCCATAGAATAGCCCAGCTGGGGTGGCTGGGAGACAATTGCAGCAGACTTGCTCAATGGGAGCAGCCAAAGCTAAGTCCCTCAGCAGAAGTGTTCCCTTTTCTTCACATCCTCACCAGCATCTGTTGTTGTTTGTTTTATTAATGATGGACATTCTTACTGGGGTTAGGTGGTATCTCAATGGAGTTTTGATGTGCATTTCTCTGATGATGAGTAAGGCTAAGCATTTTTTCTTGTGTCTGTTGGCTGCCCATATATCTTCTTATGAGAAGTGTCTATTCATGTCTTTTGCCCACTTTTTAAAGACTATTTGTTTTTTTTCCTTTTGTCACGTTTGAGTTCCTTGTAGATCCTGGATTTTAGGCTTTTGTCAGATATACAGTTGGCAAATATGTTTTTCCCATTCTGTGGGCTGTTTCCCTGCTCTCTTGATGGTTTCTTTTGCTTTGCAGAAGCTTTTTAGTTTGATGAGATCCCGCTTGTCTACCTTATCTCTTATGGTATGGGCACTTGGGGTTTTGATCAGGAATTGGTTGCCAGTTCCAATTTCCATCAGGGTGTCTCCTGCATTTTCTAAGGTTCTTATAGTTTGGGGTTTTACATTTAGGTCTTTGATCCATTTAGAGTTTATTTTTGTGTACTGTGATAATAATAGTGTTTCAATCTTCTGTATGTGATCAGCCAGTTTTCCCAGCACCATTTACTGAATAGGTTCTACATATAGATTTTACTAGCTGCATGGGCATATTGATCAGAACTGATCAGAGAGAAGAAGACATATGATAACTGGAAGTCCAGAGTGACCAACCAGATGTCAAGCAAGAGTCAAGGCAAGTTAGAGATAAGAGAAAGAGGCAGGTTTGGGAATGGAAGAGTTCAGTGGAAAAGGGAAGAAAATCATGCAGATACCCAGAAAGCTAGAAATATTTGGGAACCATGTGTAAAATTAGAAAGACTTAGGGTGTATACATTTAGAGGCACATAAATGCATGGATGTGCACATTTTTAGCTGGTTCTTATTTCTTTAAGTTGCATTAGCCTCACTTATTTTATTTTATTTTTTTAGTTGGGATCTCACTCTGATGCCCAAGTTGGAGTGCAGTGGCACACTCATGGCCACTGCAGCCTCGACCTGCTGGGCTCAGGTGATCCTTCTGGGCTCAGGTGATCCTTCTGCCTTGGCCTTCTAAGTGGCTGGAATTACAGGCACATGTGACCATGCCCGGCTAAATTTTTTGATTTATTGTAGAGATGAGGTCTTGCCAAGTTGCCCAGGCTGGTCTCAAACCCATGGGATCCGGCAATCCTTTCACCTTGGCCTCCCAAAGTGCTGGGATTATAGGCGTGAGCCACGGTGCCCAGCCAGTCTCACTTGATATTGAACCAGCTCAATTCATTTTGCAAACTTTTATTGCAATTTCCTACTATTCCAGGCAATGTACTTTTTTTTCTTTAAGTTCTGGATGACTTATGATTAAAAATATGAGTCAAATCCCAGCTTAATGGATCAAGATTTTGCATAATTGAGACAATTTAAAAGATAATCAAAAGAGATTCTGAAGACAGTGTCAAAGGTACACTCCAGATATGTTTTGAACATTGGCAGAGCCTTTGCAATAAATTTCAAAGTTACTCCTTTGAAGGAAACAACACTCATGTTAATCTTTAGTTTCTGATATGTTAGTGGAGAAAAAAAAATTGACAGTACTACTTTTTAGCTATGTGTTGCCTAAGTCCTGAGCTTTCCAAAAGTACCATTTTGTAGTTGTAATCCTTGTTTAACCCACACAAAGCTTTTACCTGCTCTTCTTAAGCAGGGTAGCAGATCTGTTATGAAACATTCAGTTTTGACCAAGGGCTAAAGAGGCTGACACAGAACCCTCCTTTAAAATGATAGTGATACATTTCAGAACCTGTTAAAAGATAAACACAACTGATAATAATTTGAATCAGGAATCAGAAAACCTTTTCTCCAAAGACATAGAAAGTTGACTTTTGGGCCATAGGTTTCCATTATAACTATTCAACTCTGCTGTTATAGTACAAAAACAGCAACAGACAATATGTAAATGAATGGGTGTCAGGGCTTTACAATATAACTGGATTTGTGGGCACTGAAATTTCACTTTCATATATTTTTCATGTGTCACAAAATATTATTATTCTCATGATTTCTTGTCAAAGATTTAAAAATGTAAAAAATATTCTCTGCTCTCCTGTGGTACACAAAGAGGCAATGTGGAATTTGGCCCACAACATTAGTTTGCTGACCGTCAATGTAAATGAAGAAATCAGCATCTAGGAATTTCAACTTGAAGGGTGGCAACTTGCTGAATGGTTGCAGAGTTGGGGCAGCTTCCAGGAACCACACTGTGGGTGAGTTATATGCTGTCCTGGTGTAAAGCACTTAAAGAATGCCATTAAGGTTTAATAAGCTGGCTATGGAGCAGTAATGTCGTGCATTTGAACCTTACAGGGCTGCTGTGAAAATGCTTACTCAAGGCTTTGGAGCCCTTGTAAATACCAAAGTCCTTTGTAGGAACCTTTGTTTAGATGAAACAGGGTGCTAGAATTTATTGCTCCCGTGACTTGCTTCCGGACACACCAAATACACTTGCTCTTTTCAAATAAAAGCCAGTTTGGATTTATTTAGAGACATTGCCATTATGGAAGAAATAGCAGAACAATATGTGTGAGAAAGCAGGATGCTCATCTCTTGAAAATTCAGCAGGCTACCGGTACAGCTAAATTGCTTCTAGTTGGTATTAGAGAAATTCCCACGTGATTCATAGGAAGATGGCTTTTCCAAGAGAGCCTGAGTTCCAAGGATGAATGTTTCTCTAGAGGTGGCTTCATGGGTTGCAAAGGCGCTGTTGAACATCTGGCCACCTTGGTTACTCTCCCTGGCAAAGGATGGTCTGTTTAATACATTTCTACAAATCTGGCGAAATGCCCTCTGGTGCCCTACTTGGGTGCCCAAGCAAGCAGTTGAGGAAACAATCTTACGCTAAAGATTAGATTCCCTCACTTTAAAATAGTTCTGCATATTTCATTTTGCTACTTGGAGGAAGAGGAATGCTTTAATAGATGCATGCATCTGGGAAAGCAAAATAAAGCAAAACCAGATTATTTGTTGAAACTGTTTAGTTCCTGAAAGTGGGGAAGCACATGAGCCAATGTTTCCTAACATCAGATTTTTTTTCCCCTTTAATTCAGAGACTTATTTTTTCTTTCAACTTTGGTGGTTCAGCTCCAAGAGCAAAATGAAAAGTCCCTTTTCTCCTACAGTAAGCATGCACTAGCCTGATTACACTGGAGGATTTTTCTCTGCTATCTTTCTAGAAATAGAAATATACTGGTGTCACGTGGCTGTATTACATCCACATTCGACTGGTAATAGTACCTCAGCTGCAGGCAAATGGGCCCTGAGATAAAATGCAGCACTGGAAAGGGTTCCTTTGCCAGCCTCATTTGAAGAAAACTCTCGTTATTCAGTCGAATTGTCAGTCACATGCAGCAAAGTGCCTTCTAGAAAAGCTACATTCCTTTCTTGGCCCTGCTCTTTGTCCGGAGGAGATCTGATTTTGTCATTGTTGTTTATTTCCTTACAGCCTAATTCCATTTCAGTTTTGGCCTTAAACAGCATTCCTAACTCCAAAGGAATTCAAAGCAATAGATTATTGGGAACCCACAAACCAGCCCCCTTCAATCCCTTTCTGCTGTTCTGTGGAAATGCACATCTGGTGCCTTTGCCTCCTTCATGGTCATGCCCTGATGGCTGGAGAACCTAGGAAACTAGTACTGTCTTATTTATCTTCCCCAAGATATCATTTTCTCAGTTTATTAATCAGATGGGATGCTCAGGCCATGCAAATTTAATGATTATAATATAGCACAGGCCTGGTGTTATGCCTATTACTTATATCAAGGAACCACAAATGACTTTTAAAGAGGATATTTGGAGGGAAGGGTGACAATTAAAAATCTTTATTTTCTTGCTGTCTTGTCACATACAGAACAATTCACGCAAACAAACCCAATTGAATAAATTGCTTTTGTTTAGTAGCTGGTGAAAAAGAACTCCTTCGGTTGAAGATAAAGAATTGGCTAAATTAAATAATTAAGTGCCACATGAATCTTTTCTTTTGGGGGAAATAAATGCTACTCATCTGTCATTAGTTATCTTGCACAAATGAGTTTCACCTGTTGATTTTCCCTTTCTTGGTTTTAAATGTGAACTTTCAGAATTTATACCTTTTATATATGTGTATAATGAGAAAAAACTGGTATTGTTTATTCTGCACAAATCTGAAAGCCATTGTTTCACTCTTGTACTTAATTATCTTGCCTAATCATCTTTGAAAACCAACTTTCAACTTTACTTAAAAAGAAATTTCTAATTGTTTCTTAGCATATAAGTGCTAGCAATAACTAGATTGGCTCAGGAAACATTATTACCATTTGAGGTTTGGAATTCTGAATATTGCCTTTTTCCTTGTGAAAAATTAATGAATTTGCTAAAGGTTAACTGTATATGAAATGTGCAGATATCATATTTCCTTCCTGTGCACTGAATTCAAGTGTCTTGATCCTACTTGAAATCAATAGCAGTGAGGTGCTGTATGTTTTATAGATAAGTAAATTATATACAAAGTCATTTGTACATATTGTGTTTGTAATGCATATATTTGTAATAAGCTCTTCAATATAATTTAAGATCTTGATTAATTAAAACCACTTGAAAATTTATTGCTAATATAAAATTGCCTTTAGGATTGTAGTGAAATGACAATTACTTCATGTAGCAGGAAAGAAGCCAAATAGTATAGAACTTTGGCAAATATATCAGTTTCTCGTTTCTAATAAGGCAGCTCTTCTGTCAGTCCAGCTTTCTACCATACATTCATATCAAAAGACAGTGAATAAATGAAGATTTCTATGAAGAATAATATGGGGGGGGAAGCATTACTACCACTAACTACATAATTGTCCTGGAGGGGAACTTCACAATTATGAAAGAAATCACCATCTCTAGACATCTTGGTTGTATTGTGAGAAGGCCATCTAACAGCTACCCCTTTGCATCAACAATGATGTCTAATGTGTAAAACTCTAAGTTATTTGATGACTAGTTCTTGGCTCTTTAATCTTAAACTTAGGGCTCGGTTGATTTATGCATTCATATACTTAATTATCTTCTTAACAATTGGCTTCATTTACATGTGACTCAGTCGCCTCCAAAATCACACTACTTTTCCATCCAGCTCTGTTTCTTTTGTCACGTTTCCTGTCTCAATATATTGTGAGCTGCTACTAGGTCTCCAAAGGCAGAAACCCAGCAATTGTCCTAGATTTCTCATATTTCCTCCTTGCTTCCCTCATAGCCACACAATGGTTACATCTTGTCCATTGTCTTTCCCTATTGTCTCTTCATATGACTCTTCCTTTCCATTCTAGCTATAAATGTCTTGATTCAAGGATCTGACTCTTCTAACTAGAGTCAGTAAAATTGCCTCTTTAAAAGGTATCATTTCTTCAGTTTTATGCCCCTTTAAATCATCCTATGTCTATATCCCATATGTTCTCAATCTTGGTGTTATTGACATTTTGGGGTGGGTAATTATTTGTTGTGGAGTCCTGCCTTGTACGTTGTAGGATGCTTTTAGTAGCATCCTTTGCCTCTACACATTGGGTGCCAGCGGTACCTCTTTCTTAGTTATGACAATCAAAATTATCCCTAGAAATTGTCAAAGTCTTCCCCAGTTGATAATCGCGGCTTTCGCTTCATTGTTAAATAAAACTGCTTGCAAATAGGTATTTAGTAAATGTTTGGTAGAGAGTTATTCATATGATACAACATAATGACATGCTGTTTAAATATCTGAGAGAAAAAGATTTCTTTAAGTTTTTGTTTTAACTGGATATTAAATAAAACACAAAATGTATTTAGGTTGTGCATCAATAATATTTACTTTTATTATTATCAATAATATTCACCTCTATTTTTGATGTGTCTATACCTGCCCTACACCAGTTCAAGGTCCTTTCCCCAATAGAGCACCTTATACTTCAAATTCAAAAGACAATATTATTTATAAATTGATGCATCAGAGAAAGATAGTCTAGAAATCTTCCTGGGTTATCGAAGGGAAAAAAACAATACATATTCAGCAACATATGGGAAATTGAATCTTCTTATCAGCGGCTAGCACTTATTTTCATTTGTTTAAAATGTACTCTTAAATTAAACATGTGGTAAACTATGAGAATGATAAAACATGGAAACAGAAACCAGAACATTCCATTGTAATGCATTTGTACCCTAATGAAGACTGTATCCTAGAGTCAAATGGTAGAAAGCAAACTTATCTTGAAAGACATGCTATTTTTAGTCATCTTCCCTCTGCTGCAGTTTGCATCTTGGCAAAATAAGAACTTGCTAATATTCAGACAATGTGAGCTCTGGGCAGTGTCAAGAAAAGAACATTCCTTTAGATACGTCTAAAAACATCTAAAATGAAAATTATATAAATACCCTTTGGAAGACAACAATAACAAATCTCTATTCATTTTTAGTTACCTTTCCCTGTTATATTTTTCATGCTTGTCAATGCTAATGGCATATTAAAATTCATGGAGAAAGATTAAACATACTTGTCCCATCATTTTGAGGGAAAGAATGTAGAAAGAGAAGCCATTGATTGATTTTCAATTCACAAATTGTAGGGAATGATATTAAATTGAGACCTAAGTACACAAAACATGTAGACACTGAATTTGAGTAGTTTTGTTTTGTTTTTTGTTTTTGAGTTGGAGTCTCACTCTGTCTCCTAGGCTGGAGTGCAGCAGCATGCTAACGGTCACCCCAGCAACGACTTGCTGGGCTCCAGCAATCCTTCCGCCTCAACCTTCCAAGTAGCTGGAACTACATGCGCACGCACTACCATGCCCAGCTAATTTTTTGATTTATTGTAGAGATGAGGTTTTGCCAAGTTGCCCAGGCTGGTCTTGCACCCGTGGGCTCAGGCAATCCTCTCACCTCAGCCTCCCAAAGTGCTGGGATTAGAGACTTGAGCCGTCATGCCAGCTGAGTAGTTTGATCACATGGTACCCTAGATTATTTTTATTTGTTTTCATATACTTTTAAATTTTTATTTATTATTATTATATTTATTTTTGTTTTCATATACTTGTTTAAACAGTACTGAGCTTTGAACTCAGTGCCATTATGTAATAAAGTAATTTGTAATACTATACCTACTAATAATCATGATTCTTAGAATATTATAATACAAAGCACCTTCAATAAAACATGTTTCATTTGTCAGTCTTTTACACTTAAATGCCAAGTCAACATGTCTATATTGAAGAAGAAGAAGCAGCAATAGTAGCAGCAGCAGCAATGAGATTATTACAAAAAGTCAAGCTATTTCTTAGGGACTAAATAAATTTCCCAATTATCAAAAGAGCACTGAATTGCAAACTATAATGTTATCTTAATACTTCTTCTAAGATAATATAAATTCTTATATGTGTATAAGAGTTCTTAGAAGTATTTTTAAAATTATAGGGCAATCACTTTGTCTTACAATTTTTTAATGTACACACAGATAATATATCAGAGATTTTTCTAGTTTCATTACTTTTTGGTTTATTGACTGACTTTTTTGTCTCTCATTCTATCACACTTTGAATAATACTTATGGAACATTCAGACATTGGAATGTTCTTTAGCATCGGGTTGATTCCCTCTTATTTTAGCTCACTGGCTAACTGCTTTACCTAAGTCTTCCACGTGAGAATAGATGAACAGATAAAGAAAATGTGATATATATACACAGTAGAATACTATTCAGCCATAATAAATGATATCTGTCATTTGTGACAACATGGGTTAACCTGGAAGACATTATGTTAGGTAAAGCAAGCTATACACAAAAATATAAATACTACACAATATCACTCACTTGTTGATTTTAAATAAGTTGAACTCAGAAATAGAGAGTAGCATAGAGGGGTGGGATGAGGTTGGGGGGAAAGAGGGAGACATTGTACAACATGGTGACTATAGTTAACAATATATTATATTCTTGAAAAATGTTGAGAGAATAGATGTAAAGTGTTCTCACCACAAAAACTGACCACTATGTTAGGTAATGCATATGTTAGCTAGATTTAGTCATTTCCACTTTGTATATATATATTTCAAACAATATTTTGTACATGAAAATGCATGTCATCTTATTTGTTAATTAAAAAAATTTTTTTACATTTTCTATTTGAAAAATATAGTTTCTTATGTTAGTAGTTTGTTAACATTTTCCACATCACTCTCCATAACATTTGCAAGTTGAGAGTATTTTACTCTATTACACATTGCTTTTTTATTTTTAAATTTTTTTTCAAATAAGCTGTTTTATAAATTACCCAATGAAACTCCACTTATTGAAAGGTGAGCTGTATGGGTGTTTTGAAGCTCTTTTTTTTTTTTCCCCCCATGGGTCTTGTTGTAGATGAAAGATTTAAATATATACTGTAATGCATCAAATAATGCCCTAACAAATGGCAAGCAAGTGAAATGAATCCTACATTTATAGAAACATTTCATAAAGTAGAATTTTACAAAATTATTTCTGAAAGATTTTTGACATACTGAAACATTTAAATTACTACCTGCTTTCTTTTTTTAAGTAAAAATTTTAAAACTATATATTTCTCACTTGATCATTCTGTCATGTGTACAGCAGTTTCTTGAATAACATCATTTCATTCAATGTCTTTTTGTTATAATGTTAGTGGGGGGAGAGGAATCGATTCCCGGCTGGGGCCACTGTTTGGGGTGGGGTGGGAGCGGTGGTGGTTGCTTCACATTCTCTCCATGTCTGCATAGGTTTGTTCTGAGTACTCCAGTGTCTTCTCACATCTTAAAGGAGTGCACATTAGTTTCATCGGCCTATCTAAATTGTCCCAGTGTAAGTGTGTGAGTGAGTCCTGCCATGGTATGGACACTGTCTAGAGCTGGTTCCCATCTTGATCCCTGAGCTGTTGGGATAGACTCCAGCCACCCAGGACCTTAAACTGGAATAAATGGGGTGCAAAATGAATGGATGAATGAATTCAAAATTATTGTAAAATAGAAAATTCATAAAGCATACAATCAACATCCTAATACATGACAATTAAAGATGCAATACAAAAGTGTTTGGAAAGCACACCATGTTTGAACTGCATGTGGTAGGAGGTACTACTTACCATTTTCCCATTGCAAATATTTATTCCTTGAGTTAACCTACCACCACGATGAGTGCTGTCACTCACTAAATCACCCAAAACTGGATAAATGGTGATCGTACTTGTTTTTGTTAACCTTTCTTAGATGTAAGAATAACTCACATTTATTTCAATATTAGAAGTGATTTGGTCTTTATTTTGAAGTTTTGTGATGTCATATGATGATATATGCCATAGCAACTTAACTTTTATTTTTATCAACTACCCTATTGGTAAAATTGGTTTTTGTTAGATGTCTTTTTGCTTAGAGTTTCAGAATCCAAGAATCTATCCATGACATAAGCAAGGACTTACCATATATTTTTCTAAACATGGTTTGCATGATAAATATATGCAATTTTAAATGACAATTTAAAAATAAATACATTTGAAAATTAAAAGAAAACATTACAAACAATTTCCTGACATGCCCCATAGATGTTTCTATATTAAGTGGTTAAGGATGAGAGGAGACTAGAATTGGGTTAAGGAGTAAGAATAGAGAGAAAAGAACGCACTTACTGACTACAATGTGTTCTGTGGCGGACCCTCCCCCAGCTGCTGGAGATATGATGGAGAACAAAATTTAGTATTTTCCCTTATGAATTTGTAGGTTATTGTGGGGGACAGTCATTATTAAAAGAACTCTAAATGTGTGATAAGTAAATAACCATCTTAAGTGTCATAGAAGAATTTAGGATGCTGTAAAATTGCATAAGGGGAAACCCTGATCTATTGAGTGAGACCAGCAAAGGCCTCCATGGAGGATCATCATTTGGCTTGTGATCTGCTGACTGAGAAAAGTTCATTAGGCAAAGGAGGGGAAAGTGCTGGGTAAGAAATTCCAAGCTGGTGCTGTGACACAGATACAGGCCTTAAGGCATGGGGAGAAATGATACTTAAGGCACTGAAGTATTATTGTTATCCTTTATCAGTGCCTGTTGACTAGGAGTCCTCAAGGATCACTGTACTGGAGCTATGTCAGGTGATCACCAAAATTTCCAAGGGACAGCAGTCTCTCAATCTTGAATATGCAGTGCAAACTCAGCATTATAGGAACCTGTAATACTGTTTGTTGTGTCTCACAATGCTTTTGTTGGTGTGGAGAGGAATGAAGAAAATAAATACTTCTCTCAAAGCACGTTGGTCTGGCTAGGATAAGTGCAACATGGAGAGAAAAAGAAGGAAGAAAAGAAAGAGACATTAAAGCATTGCCTAGAGTTTTCCAAATCTAGCCTTGAGAAAAATGAGCCTGAAGTTTCTTTTTTTCTTTTTTTTTGAGTTGGAGTCTCACTCTGTCGCCCAGACTGGAGTGCAGTGGCTGCTCCCGGCCACTGCAGCCTCGACCTGCTGGGCTCCGGTGGTCCTTCCGCCTCAGCCTTCCAAGTAGCTGGAACTACAGGCACGTGCTACCACGCCCGGCTAATTTTTTTGATTTATTGTAGAGATGAGGTCTCGCCAAGTTGCCTAGGCGGGTCTCGAACGCATGGACTCAGGCAATCCACTCACCTCAGCCTCCCAAAGGCACGGGATTACAGGCGGAGCCATCGAGCCCAGCTCTGAAGTTTCTTATGAGAATAGATATAGAGACAGAAACTGATAACAGGTACCACAGGCGATTGAACTACAGAAGGCACTTAGACAGAAAATGTAGGTATTATAGGCGATTTTTTTCAATTATAGAGCGATCACTTTTTCTTATTACTTTTGGAAGTACTCACATAGATACTGATATGATGTCTGAGATTTTTCTGGTTTTATTAGTTTGGCTTTTTTTGAGGGGGGGTCTATCATTCTACCTCTTTGAATAATATTTATGGCACATTCAGACACTCTGTCATATCTAAATGTGTACATACTCAAGTCCCACAGCTGGCCCTGTAGAATCCGAGGCCCTCTGTATACTAGAGTTTCACTGCCTGCAAATTTTCCATGAGAGTTTGCTTAAAAAAGATCTGCATCTAAATGGATCCTCAGCTCAAACCCTGTTGTTCAAGGGGTCAACTGTATATCTTAATTTAAGGCTGTTATTAATGTCTTAAAAAATGCTCTGCATTGCTGCCTGAGGAATCTGCTAAAATTAAATATAACTGTTTCTTTTTTTGTTTTAAAACTATTTGATAGATTCTCATGGTAAATTTAAAAATCCTTAGCATGGTATATAAAGTTCTTTTTGACATAGGTTTTACCTTTCTTTCCAGTCACATCCTCTACTTTCTACTTCTGACTTGGTGTTCCAAAAATGGTATTATCTAACGCAGACAGTGAAAACCATAAAACTCAAAAGTAATAACTCTAAAGCATTTTGATTAAACATATCAATGCCTCATGTCTCAGGTATGAAGTAGAGCTTTGCTTTTAGTAAATTGTTAATATTATGATTACTGCGAAATTAATTTCTCAATAGTGATAAAAATTTTTATTTAGAGCAGAGATTAAAACTCATTGATATATTTAAGGATGATGAGTCTTTGAAGATGTTTGGCAAAGAGTTCAGGTTTTCTACTGCTAATAGAAACCACTTTTGCTTTTATTCTTGCACATTGACACTTGATCAAAGTACGAATTTAGGTTCTAAAATAATTTGCATCAACTAATGAATTTGATATGATTTTCTGAACCTTTCTTATGTGAATTTGTGGGTTAATTGGGAACAGTTTATTATCTTAAAGCTCTGGGCTTCTGAAGGGAGATTTCTTCACTTCTTTCCTTAGGGCAGGGACCAGGAACACATTTTTATCATTGATAATAACGGTATCTCATATTTATATAATATTTATCAAATCACCATATACGTTCTTATATATTTTCTCATTTAATCCCAAACAGTGCCAAAAAAATTAAGTGGTCTTATTATGGTTATGGAGAAGTTGTATTTTAGTAAAAGCAGAGGGCCATGTTCATCCATCAAGGCTCTCTGTAGAATGCTCGTGCTCTGAACAAAAGTGACAGAACAAGGTTTTGATATTGCTGTTGTTTATGGATTCTTAATTTTAAAAAAAAATGCAATTTACCCTGGCTCTCATTTAATATGGCCTCTAAATGTACATGTTAAAATCCTCACCTATGCTTGTCCAAAATGGGTTACAAATCTCTAGAACTTCAAACAGAAGCAAAAAATAAAAACACGACCAAAACCGACAAAAATAAAACAACCTTGCCTTCAGAAATCATATTCCTTCTCAGGAAAGTTTCTGTAGGAGAATCCTATGTCTACTTTCAACCTGGGAAGATACTGAGTTGAAGATCTGAAGCTACCGATTAGAGGCTCACAGAGTCTGAATAACAGTATTTTCTGTGATTTAACATTAACAACGTAGTTACCACTTAATTATCTATGAAATGCTATATTTGTTGTAGTTATCCTCACAGTGTGCTTTAGGGTATGTATTTGTTATCCCTATTTTACAGATGGGGAGACTGAGGTTCCAATAGATTAAGTACAGTATGTGGCTAACAAGTGGCATAGCTGGTTTTTCAACCCTAGACTATTGAACTCCAAAGACTGACATTCATCAAGATACATGCCATGTGTATATGTGCGTAGTGTGCTTGTGATATTTGGTAGCCTCCAAAAATCGCAGAAGATTTTGAACTTGCAATCTCATTTATTTAAAGCAATTTTATGAATAATAATTTTGTAAAGTAATAAGGCATTTTATAAAGTAAATAATTGACTTCGAATTTATCTGCTATACAAGCCCTGCTTAACTTTCTCATAAAGTGCTTATTTATTTATTTATTCATTTATTTATTTTTTGAGTTGGAGTCTCACTCTGTCGCCCAGACTGGAGTGCAGTGGCCGCTCCCGGCCACCGCAGCCTCACCTGCTGGGCTCCCGGTGATCCTTCCACCTCAGCCTTCCGAGTAGCCGGAATTACAGGCGCGCGCTACCATGCCCGGCTAATTTTTTGATTTATTGTAGAGATGAGGTCTTGCCTGCCCAGGCGGGTTTCGAACCCGCGGGCTCAGGCAATTCACTCACCTCAGCCTCCCAAAGGTGCGGGATTACAGGCTGAGCCACCGAGCCCGGCTTAAAGTGCTTTTTTTTTTTAAGTAATGGAAGGGAAACCTGAACTAAAATTCCAAGACAAATTAACATTTAAAATTAAAGTAAGTGGTTTAGTGTTAGTCCTATTTAAAATTATTTTATACCCTTTTGAGATAATGATGTCTTCAAGTCTGTATTTACTTCAAGTTTTCTCTGTTTTCCATTGTGATTTATGAGTCACTTAATATTTTATTATCACTACTAATTTGAAAATGATTCTTGGCACTTTGTCAACAATAAGAGCTACAAAGCAAATATTTTTTCTTTCAAGTAGTCTACAGATAAGCACTATTTAAAGTTTTGTGGCTGTCTTTAGTAAAATGGCAGAAAACATTTTCAGTTTGATTTACTTAAAACTTTATTATGTTTCATATATTACTCATGTAAATATTTTAATTAATGAATGAATCATTATTTTATTAATACATCATCTAAACAAGAATAATCTTCATTATTATCATGATCCTGGGGACATGACAACAACAAAAAAGTTAACTTTGGATGGAAAAGAAGGTGAAATGCATACAATATTTTTGGTACTTTATTATTCAGTTTTAAACACTTTTTACTAGTGTCATGATTCTTTTGCTAGCATGTAATAAGGAGTGCTAGTCATCATTAAGGTATACACTTTCTTGATTCATTTTGTCACTTTTAAGCTATTATTTAGATTTGATCTATTTTCCCATTAAATGCAAAATTACTCATTACTTTAAATTTGATGATAACCAATATCTTGGGGCAGTTTTACGTGTAACTGCATCCTCTAACAAGCAACTGATGAGTCCTTTGGGGGATAAGGTACTGGTAGTAACACCAACAGCATTATTTTGACTTTGTACAGGTCAATGATTTGAAGAGTGGTTCCCAGGAATTAGAAACTTGTTAACTGATAACCCTTGACAAATGATGCCACAGATATCAGATTTTTTCTTTGAACATATATTCTTTTAAACCTTAAAGTGTAAAATAAGAGGCGAGAAATTTCAACTTGGCGTGAAGGATGAGTTTGTTATATAATTGAATAAGGATGACATTTTTAACCTTAGGAATTAATATTTCAAAAGAGCACCTTGTTTGTAATTAAAACTCTACTTCTAGATTCTTTTAATGATTTGTCAGGACAGCGAGGCATCAAGTTCTTTTGTATTTTGAATAATTTCTTACCAGAATTATCTCATGAAGGCTTACAGTTGTTGGTTATCTCAACCTGCTCACACTATTTCGTCACATTTTCATTGAATGCCATTTGATCCTGTACAGTTTTGAACAAAATTGGGTCTTTTACTCAGTACTGATGGCCAGATAGAATAAGTTCCACCATGCTTTAGTAAGATGCTTAATACTAAATGTAAATACAAAGCCCTATAGAAAGTTTTTATTCAAAAAAATTTTGTTGCCCTTTGGACAATTCCCCAATCCTGATATCTGTATGGCTTTGGGAGTTGTATAAGCAGACACACAACACTGTGAACTTAAAGGCATGTTGTACTGTATTGGATATGCTACAAAAGCAGTCTACCTCCAAATTGTCATGAGACTATTCTTCTAAAATAATTAAAAGCATATCTATTTACTTCTTCTTCTTTTTTTTTTTTTTTTTAGCTTCATGCTCAAAACAAAGATAACCCAGACATTGCCTCTTTTTCTTTTAATATGTCAAGTATTTTTTAGTTAAATAACATTTTTGAGACTTTCTATGAAGGCATTCCTAAAGAATATATTTTAATAATGACTGAGTATCTTTATAGTCTCCTGGCTTAAAAATTAAAATGAAGGATTGGGTCCTCTTCAATCTCCTCTTGGTCAAACAATATCGGCTGCCCACATTGTTAGAAATGCCAGCAAGCTATAGAGTATTACACACTAGATTTTCTTTTCCAGCAAGAGTCAAAATTTTTATAGCAGACTCTGTTCTCATATGGCTTATTGGTTTTATGAATTTTCTCAATACAAGTGTTAGATTTTTAAATCTTATTTTATTATTATTTTTAATGACTGTGTGGTTTTGATAAGGTGAATGAGTGTCTGCAAGTATAAAAATCAAGCTTCAAATACATGCCACTCCTTCAGAATTAAAGGAGGCATCAAAAGCCCTTTTTTTTTCCCTGCTCTGTTGAGTGTCTCACCTTTCTAATGTTGAGTAAGCATGGCCTGAATACCTGGGCAATTCTCCTTTAAATATTTCCATTTTATAGTTTAGTCTTCTGATTTAAATTGTCCAACAAAATTGCAGAATGTGCTCTTCTGCAGGATAGGAATGAGTAATAATATGAATTGCTCAATCACTGTTTTCCATGATGATAACAATGGAATTATTATCATCATGGAAAACAGTGATTGAACAATTCAGTTCATTTTACAGCATGCAGGGAACTCCAAACAAACATGTCCTTTGGCGCTAGTTATATAGCAATTCACTTTTAATATTTAATACATTCTACACATGACTAGGTGTCAAAAATTCAGGAGGCCAGGATTAGGAAGTATTCTTATAGGTTTAAGGGATCTGTGTTTGGACCAAAGTTTTCATGTTTACCCAAACTAAAGGAATGCATTCCACCAAGATGGGGTTGTGATAGTGTAAATAAATTAGAAAGGACTCAATGAATCAATAATTATTGATTGGCATCATAAATTGTTAGTGTGTTAGAGAAAACATATATTCAGTGAGGAACCCAATTCTTTGAGTAAAGATCAAGGGGGAATAATGAATTGAATATTGAATTCAATACTCATTATTAAATTAATAATGAATTGAATGATGAGCATTGAATAATGTCTTGATGTTATTGTATAAAGTGCTAAAGTATAATGTGCTGAAGTGTAAACACCACTAGCCATACATAGGTTATATTCTGTGTGAAACTAAACATTGAACAAGAAGAGGGTTCTGAAAAATACTGCATTTGGATTTCAATTTGAATATTTGCCTGTAATATTTTTAGAAATACAAGGCATGTGCTGAATAAAGCAGGTTAGCCTAATATTTGACAAATTAAATCTTTGTTGAAGTTACAGTCTGCAGTTCTTTATTAATTTTCATAGAATTTTTATAAGCGACAACTTCTTGCTGTAGTAATCATTCCTCTAGTTAATAACAAGGCTTAGGCAAGTAGACTTGGTTCACTCTGTGGCTGTTCATGTATTTGCCATTCAAGCAATTTTCATCCTTCCTCACTTTGACATCTAAATTTCATAGTTCATTGTAAAAGATAACATTGTTGTCCAGTAGCTTCACTTCCAGTTATATAGGACCCCTCAAAGAACAGAGCAAATGGAGTGCTGATAACCTTGGTGTTTAAAGTATCTGCTTTTATTTTGCTCAGTCTCTTTTGCAAAACTCATAGTCAATACCTTGTCATTCAAAACATATGAAGTCTTCTAAGCTATTTGGCACCAATTTTGTAACACATGCCACACTTCTAACCTGAGTAAAGAATGCAAAGAGAAAATCTGTTGCACAGAAATCTGTTTTTAAATTTTTAGTTGGTTCATTTCTATTGAGTTAAGACTGTAGCCTTCAAGACTCTACTTGGGCAACATGGACTACTAACTACATTTATGGACTTTTTTGAAGTAGTAAAGGGCATTGTTTTTTACTATTATTTGCTTTTTTGTTGTTTGTTTATTTATTTATTTATTTTTGAGTTGGAGTCTCACTCTGTCACCCAGACTGGAGTGCAGTGGCACGCTCCCAGCCACCGCAGCCTCGACCTGCTGGGCCCCGGCGATCCTTCTGCCTCAGCCTTCCAAGTGGCCGGAACTACAGGCGCTCACTACCACGCCCAGCTAATTTTTTATTTATTGTCGTGATGAGGTCTTGCGAACTTGCCCAAGAGGGTCTCGAACCCGCGGGCTCAGGTAATACTATTATTTGTTAATATTTAGATTGTGAATTGTAACATCTTATACTCATTTCAGAGAGTAAAACTGAAGGCAATATATTTAGAAAATTTGAGATAAATTTAATATCAGCAGGGAATGTCTATTTTTACAGATTTTAGCTTCCTTTTTTCTTTTATTTCTTCTTTAGGCTCTCCAATAATCTTTCTTAAATGTTAATACTAAGTGACATTAGCATGAAATTTCGGTATTACATACAATAGGATTTTTTCCTCACCATCTTTTTTGAAATTTATGAAGTTTTTCCTATCCCAGGTTTTCAGTTACCTTATTATATTAAGCATGGTAAACTCATAAAAATTCAATTTGTGCCAAATTTAAATGTAATAAAGTGTTGTAAAAATGAGATTTACTTATTCAAAAATTTTAAATAACCAATTTACCAAAAACACTTTTCCCATAAAAATACAAACAATCCAGATTTTTAAATCTACTCACATTTGGGGGGAGATAGTGCAGGAAAATTTTGCCTGATTTTAGGGTTAAGAGATAGAGAAAGGAATTGACAAAAAGGAAAATAGGAACTGCTTAAAATAAATCAGTTGGGAACAAATTCTGATGCAATGTTGACCTAATTAAACAGGCAACTTATATAAACACATTTCAGTTTATTTGTATGATAAAGTCCTACAAATGTAATTACTAGGGGAAAAATTTTTACAGTTTACATGTTGATAGGTTGCCAAATTTTTCTCCACTGTGTTTGTATCTAAACTTTCTCTCCTTTGAACAGTGTTGAGAATATTTCCCGACATGTTGCGAACTTTTTAATATTTGTCAATGGTAATTTCATGTTGTTTTTGTTAATCTTTCTTTAAATGGTTGATCATGTTTTTATGTGTTTACAAGCATTTCTTTTTAAACTTTTTAAAAATGTTTTTTATATATTTTTCCATTTCTTATTGGTTTTAAGAGCTCTTTATAAATTTTAGAAATTAGTTTTATCATAAAGTTTTTTTATTATTTTATTTTAAAGATGTAGGATAGAAGTCAAGATTAGGTACATAAGTGATCAGCGTACAGGTGAAGTTGGGACCTCCCACTCGTCCTTACTTCACTTGATTTAAGACCAGGTACCCTTATGGATGTTATGTTCCTCCCCTCCCCTGACAGTGTCCCACTACTGCCAATCCCTTTTCTTTTAAATTTCTCTTTTGGTATACAGCATACATTTTAAAGTGTGTATATGTGGGAATCTATGTGCTTGTGCAAATTTGTTCTAAATCTAGAAAATTTGAAATCCTTTTATTTATTATTGTAATTTGTATACTCTTTTAATCTCCCTTTGGGGGAATTATCACTTTAGGCTCTATCTATTGATACCCTATTTTGAAAAGGAAGAGTTAACTTTTTTAAAAATAAAAACGTGTATTTATTCTTACATGTTTAAACTTCAGTCATCTTCAAACACTCTTCATTCGGTGCAGTACACCTATCGAAATGCTTTTTCCACTGCTCAAAACGGAAAAAAATGAGTTTTTAATTTAAAAAATTTTTTTATTATAAAGATATGGGGTAAAATTCAGGGTTAGGTATACAAACATTGATTATGCAGGTACCCTTGTTGATGAGGTATGCCCCTCCCTCCCCTAGCAGTTTCCCTCAACGGCCAAACTCAGCCCCCCTCCACTGACAGTTTCCCATTACTGCCAAACGCTTTCTTATAGTATTATCAAGGTCCACTTATGAGTGAGAACATATGGTACTCTATTCTTTGTTTCTGTGATAGATCACTAAGTATGATCGACTCCAAATCCATCCAAGTTGCTGAGAAGTTCATATGTTTGTCCTTCTTTATGGCTGTATAGTATTCCATTGTGTATATGTACCACATTTTTTTTATCCAGTTCAGTGTCGATGGGCAACATGGTTGGTTCCATGTTTTTACTATTGTGAATACAGCTGCAACAAGCATATGTGTGCAGGTATCTTTTTTGTAGGATGATTTGAGTTCTTCCGGGTATATTCCCAATAGGGGGATTGCTGAGTCATATGGAAGGTCAATTTCTCGTTCTTTCAGAAATTGCCACACTATCTTCCAAAGAGGTTGTACTTGTCTGCATTCCCACCAGCAGTGTAGAAGCGTTCCTTTTTCTTCACATCCTCGCCAGCATCTGTTGTTTGTTTTATTAATGGTGGCCATTCTTGCTGGGGTTAGGTGGTATCTCAATGTGTTTTTGACTTGCATTTCTCTGATGATGAGTGAGGCTGAGCACTTTTGCATGTGTCTGTTGGCTGCCCATATATCTTCTTCTGAGAAGTGTCTATTCATGTCTTTTGCCCATTTTTTAAAGGGACTGTTTGTTTTTTTCCTTTCGGCGTGTTTGAGTTCCTTGTAGATACTAGATATTAGGCCTTTGTCAGATATACAGTTGGCAAAGAGTTAACTGTTAAAGTGGATTTTATTTCTGCCATTTTTTTCACTTACTCTTCATTTTTCCTACTGCTCTTTTCTAGTCTATTTTTATTTCCTTGATCTCGTCTCCAAAATCCATATTTTCTTTTGATTTCATTGAGACTTGTGTTCATAGTTTGTAGCTAAATTATGGAATACTTTTTCTGGTGTTTATTTAGCATTTTTTATTTGCCACTTTTTTTGTCACATTGATTTACTACATTTTTGTACCTCCAATTTTCCAATGAGAGTCATTGTTACCAGAGTCAAGTTTTATTGAATGATAATATGGGGGTGGTAAACTAAAGAAGCAGCCAGCTGCATTTTGCTGCTGCCTTGTTCTCTGTCTTTATCAACACACCTGTCTCTGTGGCTAAGTTTCCACTCACAGATGGCAGGTGTTTAACAGGTCTATAGTGAACTGTTATCACAGGTCTTACCAGTGGCGATAGCATTTATTTTTCTTCAACGGAACAAAGTGAACAGCTACAGAGTTTTGGGCTTTCTACACTTTTTCCACCACATTTTTAAATCATTAATCTGTATCATGCAAAGCAGTCAGTCTGTGTGTTTCCTGACTCAGACCTGTCTCCCTAGGTCAGTGACCCTCCTGCAATTTGTCCTCACATCCACTTACCCACTGGTAAGCACTTAGGTCCTTGGGGTTGTGTAACTTACCTCAAAGGAACTCAGACTGCACAGTTCATTTCCTCTAGGACTGCCTTTCTGACCTAGTGCTTTTTTCTTTTTTTTTTCACCTAGGTTCAATTTGTAATGCAATTAATTGGAAGTCTTTCTTCATAGGATGGCTGTTTATTTCCTAGTTTTATCTGAGAGAATTGTTTTTCCTCATTCTTGTCATTTAAAAAAAATGTGTTTGTGAAGAAATAAACAAGAAAAAGTTGTCATCATGTTACTATCATTCATCAAACATTCAAGTTTTAAATGTTTTAGCAATACCAAAAGTAATTTAAATAATCTAATAAAATAATGTAAAATAATGCAACCCTAATGGATAAGTTTCTCCATTGATCTATAAATATTTGTTGAAATTTTGCTGTGTGCCAAAACCTATAGTTTGAGTTGTGTGTTTGCAAGACAGTGACCTATAAAACATTGTTAAAATATGTCACTTGTTCTCATTGGGTTTCAACTTGTCCTAATATATTTTAACACCTTGATGGTTTAGACAGCACCATTTTCAGTAAGACTGAAAAAACCAGAATAGAATTTTATGGAAGTAGCCACTCCTAAAATATCTTCTAGTTACATTGTACCAATAAAAAGATGGCCATTTCAAAGTTGAGGGTGAACAAGAGGAATGAGACAATTATCACCAGTTTTTTTCTCCATTGAATCTTGCTTATAGTCCTATGTAAACAGGAAAATAAAATTTTTCTCACAGGCAAAGTATGCAGCATTCTGTCCTCTTTAAATTGTGGTACTTTTAAATATTGGTAACTACATATAATTGCCGTATTTCACAAGAGTTTTAAAAGATGATTTCAATCAGGTAGCCTAACTGCAAAATATTTCTATTTTTGTGTTTTGTCTAAACATTGCCCAGTAATTTTCATATATTATTTACTTATGATTAACAATTTTTAGTATTCTGAATTGTTTTCATATATATAATCTCATTGTAAGTATGTAATGATATATATATTAATACTTACACACAAATGGTCAGTGTTCAAAATGCAATCATTAGTTTGCAAATGAATGTATGTTAATAAATAGAAGTAACTGTGTACTTAATACAAAGTTGGAAAGTTGATATACTCCCAACTCCCAGATAGTTATAAAATACATATTCTATTTTATAGCTATTTCAAAATTTAATGAGTACACATTTTTTTAGTTTAATTAATATTTTTAAAGCAGTTTCAAAATAAAAAGTAAATTAAAGAGCTAGACAGATTTAGCACTGTGGCACTGCTTCCTCGTTGGTTCTGAGGCCACTGACTTTAGAAGATACTTCTGCCCCATAAAGAAATACCACGAGGATACCAAAATTGCTTTAATTCACTGAACACTCTGGGTTGAAAACAGCCCAACTCCCTGGAACCAGCAATTGAATTAGGTGAATAATAATCAGAAAAGGGCATTTATACCACAGCTGATTTATATTAAATCTACAGTTTTTGCTAAGGCTTAAATCACTTAAACTTTTAGAACTGGAATTCCAACTGTTCTCTTCCTCCATGATATAATTGCTAAATGTTATATTTTGGCTCTGTAGTCTGGCAAATAGAATTTACTTTAAAAGAAAAGTATACATGTGGTAGTTTGCTATCCTTATTTAAATTTAATTAAGACAGCTAGTTCTAATTACCAAGTTCCATACTCCTCTTTTTAAGAATAGAAGTAAATATTTTTTATAAAAATAATATACTCCTTTATAGAGAGATTTTTTAAGAAGAAAAAAGAAAACTGAGCATATTTGAACATACGTATTGTTGAGAAAGAAAAGTGAAGGGGAGAACAGAGAAAATATAGAGGGTAATGTGATCACTCAATGATTCCTTGGTCTAGAGGAGAGCATTCAAATTACTCAAAAGGGAAAAGTAAGGCAGTGCATACTTTTCCTATTTAAGGACATCCAGAGCAGGCCACACCACTGAGTATGTGCTTTCTTTTTTTGTACAGCAAAACACAAATATTTTGCTGGATATCTAGTAGAAATAATACAGCGAAAAGTATGCAGTATTTCACACCTGTGACGACTCATAGAACTAACACCAAGTTGCCTTCTCAGCTGGAGTGCCAGGGGACCATGTGACCCACATCTGGTGCTTCTTTATTCATTGAGATAATTACCTACCATATGCTGAGCCCACAACAAATGTTAGTTTATTTTCTTCTTGCACAATATTAACTAGTAAGATATTTTCTCTTTCTGAGTTTGTTTCCCTGTGTATAAAACGAGGGGTCTGGATAGGTGGCCTTTGCTAGATTAATGCCACAATCACTAAATTAAGCAACTTTTATCTGATAATCAGGATTTGCATAGTCTGCTTGGTATTATTCACCTAAACTGGCATCAGCTTTTACAATAACAGGCATGGGCTGAATGTGGTGGCTCACACACCAGTAATACCAGTTTGGGGGGCTGAGGCAGGAGGATTGCTTGAGGCCAGGAGTTCAAGTCCAACCTAGGCAACATAGTGAGAACCCCCCCAAAAAAAAATTAACCAGGGATGGTGGTGCACTCCTACAGTCCTACCTACTTGGGAGGCTGAGGCCTGAGGTCTGAAGATTGCTTGAGCCCAGGAGCTTGAGGTTATAGTGAACTATGACTGCACCCCAGCTGGTGACAGAGTAAGACTCTTGTCTCCAAAAAAAAAAAAAGATAAGATACAAGCATGAAGTATCATTTCATTAACAAATAAACAGTAGCATTCATAACTTCGAGACACAAAACCGACATTGATTATGTACCTATACCATGTAAAATAATGTGCTAAAAGCTATGTGACCTAGATAAAGAATCCTGATGACATATTTCCTATCTATAAGGAGCTTGGAGCTTAATTGGAAGGTAAGACGAGGTTAGCATGAACCAACTGAAAGGCAAAGAGCTTACAGACAATATTTCATTTGAAGTGCTGAAGTTGTGCTGTAGACATTTTCTGGGTTGTTGTGTGCAATGAGAATTCAGAATAGGAAGGAATCACCCCCTTGGGTTCCTTGGAACCCAGGCTAATGAACCTTAAGTGAAGGGATCGACTCCCTGAGTCCTTGAGCTCAATTATATTCCATAGCCATAGGCTATACCCTGAACTTCTCAGCTATTTTGTAAAGTATACTGTTAATGATGAAAATAGATACAGAAGAACAAATCCTTCCTACAGGCTAATTCAGTAAATGCTCTTTAGGTTGCTGTTGGGTGAAATACTAAGCCTAAGGTGGGAAATATAAAAGCTTATATTTGTATACTCAAGGAACTAGTGAATTATATGTTTATGAAAATTAAAGACCAAAGCTATTTCAGCCATAATTATCCTCTTCTCTTTTTCTTATTCAAACCCAACTCATCTTTCAGATGCCAATTCCGGTCTAAATTCACAAAATTTTTCTATCAGTTTCACGTCTTGATCTCTGTCTTCTTTTTTTTGAGTTGGAGTCTCACTCTGTCGCCCAGACTGGAGTACGGTGGCCACTCCCGGCCACCGCAGCCTCGACCTGCTGGGCTCCAGTGATCCTTCCACCTCAGTCTTCCAAGTAGCTGGAACTACAGGCACACGCTACAACGTCCGGCTAATTTTTGATTTATTGTAGAGATGAGGTCTCGCCAAGTTGCCCAGGCGGGTCTCGAATCTGCGGGCTCAGGCAATCCACTCACCTCAGCCTCCCAAAGCGTGGGATTACAGGCTGAACCACCGAGCCCGGCTTGTCTTTTTTTTTTAAAGCAGGATTTATTGAGAAGATAGAAAAGTTCCCACCGTGGGAGGAGATCTGAAGGGGTTGCCTCATCTGTCTTTTTGTAATTCAAATTAGTCAATGTCTATTACTTAAATTAAGTGACTAATATGAAACATTTTGAGAGTCATAAAGTGCTTTTAAAATGTAAGTATTATTTGTATGACTGTTACACTTAATTTGGCTTAGCTGAATATGGCTTTTGTATTTCCAGTGTATAAGATCCTTATACCTTATATGCTACAGGTATTAGATAAATATTTCTTAATTAGTTGTTATATAATCAAGTTTCAAATTATGACAGTGTTGTGGTAATTCAGATTTAAAAAAAGCACCCTAACATCCTTCCTCCAAAGAACATAGCACCTGCATCCTTCTGAAAAAGTTAAATAGTTGATAGTCTTATTCTTTTTTATTTTCAATTTTGGGACCATCCAGGATGTTTATGGTTCAATTTTCAATTGAGGCATTATTGAAATGAATGCTTTCTTCTTACTTTGAAGAAATACATACACTATAAACATGATTCTTCTTAGCTTTATATTTTCTTTTTTCAAAGACATATACTAATACATTTAACAGGGTATTTGAGAAAAAATATGAATGCAATTTACTTCAAAATGCAGAAACAGAGACAAGGAAATTCATTTGTCCTTGGTCAAAGGCAGACACAAAGTCAGAAACAGAGCTAACCTGTGTTTATACTTGTTACTTTTCCTTGTATCTTTCCTATTTTATTCATCTGCTTCTCTCCTTACACAAAACAACAACTGATTTTTTTTTTTTCTAACAACCTCACAGAGCACATTAGCTTCTGAAAAAACAGAACAGCAGTGAACCTGTACAAAGGATTGCTTTGGGAGTTCTTTTAAAATACATGATCATAAGGTGTGCACAAAGCAAATAATTAATTCCCTAGGTAACTATGCTATCTGTACACAGAGATTAAGTTGAGTACTCCATCAGATTTCTACAATAAGGAAAAACAAGTAATGTTCTCTATACTCAATTATGGAAGTAATTTTGACATAGGTGAATGGAGTCATGTTCCCTATATACTTTCTTAAGTATCAAACATACTCTTTTGTTTCTGTCAACTAGAAACTATTCTTCTTCACAATGGACTCATTTATACTGTGGAAGAGTCTATAAGGCAGAGCAGTATTGAAGAGAGACAAAAAGATAGGAAAGTAGACAAGGTCAGAGTTCACCGTGGCTAATATTATTGGCAACTAACTTGCTTCTTTCCCCTTTGTCACCATCCCACTCTATCACTCCCAAACTAAACTCTGCCTTGGTTTTTCCAAAACAAATACATATATTTGTCTTGGATGAATTCAACTTCAGAGCCATGACCTTGATTTGATTTCTATTCTCTTACTTTTGTATAAGTATAGGGGGTTTATTTATACTCTTATTAATTATATTGAACTCACATTGTCTATTTCAGGATGATTCTTAGAAAAACTAGAGTCAGTGAGCTCAAAATTGGTCCTCAAACTTCTATCTTTCTGTGATCATTTTCCTGGTTTTAACTTTCTCCTTTCTTGCATTTGAAGAAAGAAAAGGATAGGTTGTCTTTAAGCTAAAGGTATTATTTCTAAATGTTTGGAATGCTAGCTTCCACGACCCCTGAGTGATTTTTTTTTCTAAGTGTGAACAAGTTTGGTGAGGGAGACATATGGTGAAAAGAGAATAACCTTTTGTGGTCTTATGTCCAACTATTACCTTTGTTTTTATAAGGGGGAAATGTGAACCTTTAATGGGAATATGATGCTCTACATTTTAATCAAGAAATTTCAATAGTACTTTAAGATTTGGATGCACGACTGTAAGAATGCCTTTGAATGAGTTTTCTAGCTATTTTAACTGTAGCAGTGGCCCTTTTCCTTAGGATAAAGTAAATTGGTACTTGAAAAATTGTGCTATATCTTGTTTTTGGTTCCTGTCTTTTTTTTCTTTGTTTATTGCTTGTGGAAGGAATTTCACAAAAATGAATCAGAAAGAGTCTTGAGTATTCTTTCCAGGAACTAATAATTCATGTTGTAATGCAATGGCACCATCCAGGCCTTTGTAGAGTCATGATGTAATCATAGTCAGTCTGCTCTTGAGACACTGGTTGTGCAGCCGCCGTGTCTCCTCCTTATAGTAAGCCTCCAGACTAGTCTCTTCTGATAATGTTCCTATAATATATGCAGGGAGGTTTAATGTCATATAGGAAATAGTCTTTTTCTGATTCTTTAGACCTGTTAGGATGAGTTAGCTGTGAGTTGTTTGTTTCTAGGAATTAAGGATCAGGACGGATAACACTTTGCTTCTCAGTGTGTGCTTCCTTACCCGAGACTTTTTTTTTTAACCAAAGAGCAAATATACCCCTATTATGAGGGGACTTAGAATTGGTGAGTTGGCCTTTTCCTAGGATAAACCTTCCCCAAAATGGAGACATTCCTATACTTCTTTGTATGAGAACATTAAGCACACTCATATCAAATGTATTTGAAAAAAAAAGACTGAGTTGAAAATGTCACTGTTTTGTAGGAGATTTGGATTAGTATGGACAATAAAAGTTTCTTTGCAAGCAATTTTTTCAACAATATCAGTTTGCAAATTTAGATTCTCTAAAAAATATTTATAAATATAATAAATGGTTTGTTTGCTATATCTTATCAATTGTATCATTCTTTTTTAAAAAAAAATTATTTTCTGGAGAAGATCTAACACCCCTGATTTCATTCCACATATAGTTGGGCAAATTTTTGCTGATCCTAGTGATAGTATTCCAAAGAAAATAGATATGTGGTTTTGATATGAGAGTGACCTATGATCTTCTTCCCACTTCTCGTGTCCAAAAGACAGAAACTTACAAGATAACTCTTTACTGGAATGTATCTGCAGTGTTCTTTCTAACATGTGCACAGAGCACTCAAAAATCTGTTGAGAAAATTGAAATTTAACTGTGTTCTAACATTCTGGGGAAGTTTCTTCATTTTGTTGTACCACTTAGGGTAATCATCCCTATGTTGGAGAACATGATAGCCTAATTCTCATTAACCTCTTGCATTGTATTATTTATATTTCCTTTTTAAAAAAAATTTTTGCTGTTGGTTAGCTCTTCCTGCTGATGAGAATGTTTATTTTGTCTTTGTTTCTCCACCGGTTTGACTGTAACATTCTCCACCTGTTTGACTGTTTACCTTCTTTCAAAATGATTGCTTTGTCATTTGCCTATTCTTAAATCTTGCTCTGAAAATGCCTTTGTTTTTAAAAGGAAAGAGTGACTAGTTCTTGGATATGAAATGTTAATGATTCTCTATAGACCTAGTGACTGCTCTATAATGTTATCTATTCTGTTTCTGCGGTATATATGTGTGCATTCAATTATGGCCAATTGTCTTCCTTTTTTTTCTTTTAGTCAGTATGGAGTTTTTTCATTTTTTCTATAAAGATAAAATATAAACACAGATCTTATCGGAAAACTAGTTTAAATGTATATCTTACTGTCATATTATTCTTAACTGATAAAGTTTAGTTTGCATACTTGTCCTACTGTGTAAGGTAGTGATCATTTCCTATACAAGCTCTTTTAGTGCATTAGAAGATATATAGCAGGTTGAAAGCTTCATTCAACATACTAGGTTCATTAAATCTTAAGGACCCTTATGATATTGAACTTGAGAAAGATGAAAGCAGTAACAGGCCATTGATTTCACACGATGCCACTTGCTAAATGATCTCCAAACCAAAAGAGACCAATTCTGGTTTGTGCTGGTCCCAAGCCAAATAGCTAATCAATAAAGTGACGTCTGTAAATGTAGCTGGCACCCTTAAACAAGCCACCCATGTTGTTGAACTAGGTATAAAGACTGGAGGCATGGACAGCTTGGAAACCTCCAAAAGGATGCATGTCCTGACTTCTTCATCCAATATTACTGTTATTCTTGTCTTTATTCTTCTCTTTATTTCTTTTCCTTTACTCTCAGTAGCCAAATTACATAAAAGTTTCCTCACCTGTTCTAAGTCTCTATTTCTGCATTTTTGTACTTTTCAATTTCTGTAATAGGTAAATATTATTTAGTCATAAACTACAATTAAACCTACTACATATAATGTATGAATTTTCCCAGTCAGAATTATCCATATGTGTTTGAAGATCTAATAGTAATTCATATATAAATAATAATTTGTTTCACCAGTTGTTTTTGAGTAGGTAAGTAGTAGAGATTGTTTTAAATTCATTTATTAACAATTGTTGAGCGTACATATGGTGCTACTTTACTATAAGTCCATTAGTTTTTATTGCTTTAATATGGCACAGTTGTGTGAACAGAAGACTTTAATACCTGATAAGTAAATCACTGAAGGGAGCTGTAAGTATCCTTTCTGCTCACTAACTTTATGACCTTGGATAGGTCATTTGTTTTGTGTGTGTGTGTGTGTGTGTGTGTGTGTTTTCCCTTTGTAAAAATGATCATCACCTTGCCTGTTAGTCTCCAGTCAGTGCTTGAAAGAAAAAGCAAGATGATAGATGAAATTCAACCAGTGTGTAAGGCGCTGTCATGTAACTCAGAAGAAAACATGATTTTTTGCTTTGTGATTTGAAAGGTTTAATGGCATTTCAAAAGGTACTATTAATCTACCAGGGAATGAGTCTTGTGATGATTTAACTGAGTGTCTATAAAGGACTTCAAGTTCCTTGCCAAAAAAACCCCAGTACCTATGAACAAAGCAAACAAAGAAATGGCTATAATCTTGGTGAACATGGGCCAGCTTACTTTGGGATAAGAATTAACAAGTTGTGGATCACCGAGTTGATGCCTGGACTTTCTCAACCAGAAAAATGAGAAAATGATACCACCGCAGCTACATCTGTAGTGAATATGAAGGGGGGCGGGAAACAAAAACAAAATGGAATTATCTTTCAGAGGGCGAGCCCATTTGTAGTACAGGTTTCCTCTGCTAGGGAAGTGTTCTAAGAACCCATCAGCATCAGTGTACCAGCTAACACTGTTGTGAGAGATAATTTGCAAAAGAAACGTCCTGAGTTGTGGCAAACAGGTGACTGGTTATTTTACCATGGCAACACACCTGCCCACACCCTGTTGAATGTTCAGCAGTCTTTGACCAAAACCAGTCTGACCTCATTCCCCACCCTCTATTCACCCAATCTCACCCTGAGTGATTTTTTGTTTGTTTGTTTGTTTCCCTGGATGAAAAAAGTTCTCAAAGGGAAATGTTTTACCAATGTGGAATAGGTGGGGGAAAAAAGAAAAGAAAGAAAGAAAAAAGACCAGCAGTACTAAAAGTCATCAAAATTGATGAGTTCATAAACTGTTTTGAGCAGTGGAAAAAGCATCTCAATAGATGTTTTCCCAAGGGTACCTTCATAATGAGCATTTGTATACCTAACCCTGAATTGTACCCCACGTATTTAAAATAAAAAATTAAAAGTTAAAAAAAACCTGAAAAACTCCAAATGTACCAGAAAATACAAACTTTTTAAACATGTCACATTGAAAAAATTAATTAAAACTAAATTTTACAGCCAAGAGCCTATTAGTCAATGAAAATAAAATCATGTTCTTGTATAAAAAATAGGTGTTTTGTATTGAACAGAGATTACTTCAAAGGTGAATAAAGTTTAAACATGTAAGAATAAATGCACAATTTTTGGTAAATAAATTCTGAATTTTTTCAGGTCCCCTCATATACTTTGACTTTTCCTCATATTTTAACAATTTAAATTGACTTCTAGAATAAGGTAATGAATTCTTTTCTGTATCTGAGTCATATTTATGACAATGAAACCTACTAACGCTTATAATAATTCTAGCTTGGAATGATTCTGTTCTAAGTAGGAATTATCTTAACATGTATTCACAAAACAAATCAGCCAGGGTGGTTTTTGATTAATAACATCTACCCCAACCTTTTTAGTATAACTGTCATAATTATAGATTTAAAAAGTGAAGAACTTAACAATCATATAACTAAGTTTTAATAAACCTGGAGCTTGTTTTAGACTGTAATCTGTGGATTTTGTATTGTATTAATTTGGGGTGAAGTTGTTAGATCAGTCATGTGGGGTATATGATTTCAGAAAATACAAAGGCTAACTCCTAGTAACTCTCAGTCAATACATTGTTCATTTTTTCCGTATTTATGTCTTAATTTTTCATAATCATAGACAGAATTGCTAGGCAAAATAAAATATCCTCTACCATATTATTTCACAACCATAAAATATAGAAACTATTCTATGCAATTATTATTTAAATCAAATAAAGAACCAAATATTCACTCAAATAAATAATTGCATGATATCTGCTACAGTGCCTCACTGGTAAATATAACATCCGACTTCATGCTCAGTATACTCTGAGAACAAGTTCAAGGTTAACACCAGCTTTGGTGAAGTGACATTTAATTCAGAGACTAGAGTTGGAAATGACCATAGAAATTACCTGGAACAACCCCTGTATTTTCAGAAGAAGAAAATGAGGAGTATTGGATAGTTTCAATAAATTTGGCAAAGTCACAGAGCAATGATTTAAAACTAAATCTATACCTTCCTGATTCAAGGTCAAGTGAGCCATATCATGTGATGTCACTTTTAAACTATCTTCGTTTGCAATCTTATTTTTACTAACTTTAACTTAGAACAGGGAGACTTTACTAATGAAGTCAGAGTGCATACATTGCTATTGTGAGTAAGGTAAATAATTCAATTTGTGTAGACTAAAGAAATAGTATTACATACTTTTATATTGTTAGCATATCTTTCAAAAGTAAAGAAATCTATTTTGGGGCTGAATTTGTTGCATTGTTTTGTTTGTTTTAAAATATAAAATGCATCTCTTTTAGACAATAACCTAAGGGGTATTCCTGTTCCATGAGCATATTTATGTCTAGAAGTCTGTGGAGGATTCTAGACTTCAGCACATTTTCTCCATTTTAGCTGGCATTTTATTCCATGTCAACGTCACATTCTATTGACTAGACAGTAATCTTTCTGCTTTCGAAAAAAAATTGTGTAGTAGCTTTTATTTTGTCACCTTTAAATTCAGCTCCGGGAGAAATGAACTTCTCTGAGCTTACCTTGTTACATAAATTTGTTAAGCAAAGTCTGCACACACATACAAAAATCACTAAATATTTTGAGATTTTGTACATGCGACTTCATTTGCAGGGTCAAATTTGGTCTAAACTAATGTGTGTATGTAAATTTCCTCAGTATTTGTGGAAAGTCTATACCTTCTGGAGCTTTAGATGGGGAGAGGGAATGGTTTCTGCAATATAAATGCTGAATGCTTTGCAATTTAGAAGAAAGGGTTAATAGTCTAATTAGCAGTCTGGTTGTTTCCACCATGGGGTCTAAAATCAATCTCGGGGGAAATGCTGGAAAGACTCAGTAAAACCCATCAAACCTTATTGAGGTTTTTTTTCTTTTTCAATTGAGAAGACGGAAGATTGTACAAAATTCATTAACCATATATTCCCACTTGGGCCCCCAATTTAACCTGACGCAAAATTGAATCCGTACTTTGGAGTAGCCATAGAGAATAGGAGAAGAGACTGATCTTCCAAGGATTTTGAGTGTCTCATTCTTTTCAAGTCACAGTTTTGTCTTGCTGAAATCTGTGCTTCAAATATATGGCTTAAGCTGCTGTGGTTTAGTTCTTTATACATTTTGAATTAACATTGCTCTGATATTGTCTTTCTTTTCAGGAATTTCATTTCTACACGTTAGGTCTGTGACTAATCTTATTTCAACTCTGCAAAACAGCTTTTCAAAAAAAAAAAAATCTTGAACATCTTTCACCACTGATGGTTGAATAAGAATTACAGTTCCTTTGTGTGTCTCTTGCATTTTTCATCCACTAAGGAGTATAGTTGTATTCTGCAGAACAATAGAGTCCAAGATGTGTTGAATCTCACCCTTAAACTAAACCTGAGTGGTTGCCTACATCTTACTTACAGGATGCCATGTATGTATGTGCTATTTGTACACTTGTGAAAGTGGTACCATTCACAGTTACCACCATAGGGTTGCATCTTTAATATGACATTTTTTTTCTGGGAAATATCCAGCAGATGTCTCGTTCTGGCAAATATCACTACTATGAAAATTTCAATAGGTATAGATAAAGGATTTTAGGGAAGATTTGCTTTTATCTACTTGGCCTAAAGGTGTCATATGAACTACCAGGGCCATGGGCAATCCCATTATGTTCTAAGAGATAGAGGAGTCTAGTAAATCAAAGTAATGGTTATGGTACAGACTGTCTGATCAGATATTTTCTTTAGAAAAATGATTAAAAATATACTGAAGATCAAGAGAGTTGTTAAGAGTATAGAGCATATTTTCCAGTAGTGGATTTCAACACTCTATCCTCTGACTACTAAAAGGTGGAAGAAGTTCAGACAACCTACTTCCCCTATAGATTCAGAGACTTGAGTCAAAGCTCAGCCAAAATCATTACATCTGACCTAATGCCCACCTATGCAGCATAACAGACAAACCAACAAACCCTAACTTAAGTTAATAAAATCTTGATGAGCAGAGGAAGCAAATTGACTAAGTACAATAAGTAAACCAAGCAAATAAATGCAGAACACCAAATAGCAACCATGTAAAAGACATGCTGGGAAAATATAGTATAGTGAGGCCTTTTTTATAAAACAATTTCTTAAAATTATTAGAAGTAAGGGAATACTACAAATCATCAGATAATAAATGCAACCTGTTCATGTGAATTTCATAGAAAGGTCTTATTTTATTGAATGCTAAATATTACATTTGGAGAATATTTTAAGGGAGATGAGTTAATTGTGTTTATGAATTATGGTTTTAGAAAGAAATTTGAGAAAAGGGACAGAAAAGAGTTTTCGTTTGAATATCCCTTCTAATTTTCATGCTTTATCAATTAACAGGATACTGAAAATATCTTCCTTGTACACTGAAGTGTGCTAAGTATTACAGGACTATAAAGATGATATAATATTCTCACCTGGAAGAAGGTAGCTAAATTCAAACAACACAAACTCATTATATTCCCTATATATATTATGTTCCTACTCTGATATTTCTACTCTCAGTGAGTGGTATATCATCTACTTCCCTTCAGGTCAGGTATATAATAGTGACCTTTGGTTTCTTCTCTTCCCTTTCGTACCTACAATCAATTATCAAAAGCTCTCACCACGTTTTTCTAAAAATGCTTCGCACCTCCTTGTACTTCATTCCATTCCCTCTGTCAAACTGTCTTCGTTTTGATCACTATAGTTTATTCTTCTTTTTGTAAACTATTCTTCTGATGATCTTCCTTGCCTCACCACTTTCCCATCCATTCCATTTTCTACATAGAAGCCATGATAATCTTGCTGAAATCCAAAACTGATCATGTCATTTCCCCAATGAAAAATGTCCACATGACTTCCTTTTTAAATATAAACCCCAACTCCTTGGCATGAGTTTCTTTTGATGTGTTAAAGATTATCTGGGAAGACTGTGAACAGAAGATAGGCGTGGTAACTGGTTTCTCTAGAATGAGTGACAAAGCTACTATAGAAGGGACATTGCTGTTTTTTGTATTTCCCTACACACTTATTCCACCATGCTATCACCTCTTCATGGGCTGAAAAGCCTTTGATCAGCTTCTTGTGGAAGGCTTTATTAAGTTACAGTGGAAAATGTCATTTCTGATTCTGAATCCATTCCATATATCTTACTTATAGATGCAGACAGTGTGAATTTTGTGATTTCATATTAACAATGGGATTGGAAGAAAAACTCTGCACTGTTTTGAGAGTCTGTGCCTTGAAATGTATAATATACTACATGGAGGACAAATGGAATTTGTCAAATAGAAAAGGGCATGGAAAATGAATATAAAAATAAATATTGCTTACAAATATTAAAAAGTGGCAGAAGAAAATTTTAAAATTCTTGAGATTTTATTGATATGAGGCTTTTAAGTTGCTTTTAAAACCAGTAACATTTTATGGAAAAAGTTGTAGTTTTTTTGTTCTTTAAAGTAACAGTCTCCAACCTTTTTGACATCAGGGACCAGTTTTGTGGAAGACAACTAGTGCCAGGGAGGGGATCATCAGGAATTAGATTCTCATAAGGTGCGCACAACCCATATCCTTCACATACACTGTTTACAATAGTCTTTGGGCTCCTGTGAGAACCCAATGCATCCCCTGAATCTGACAGTAGACAAAACTCTGCTGGCAGCCCAGTTCCTAACAGGCCACGGGCTAATGTGAGACCTTTGAGCTGTGGACCCCTATTTTAAAGTACTTCTTTATAATTATTTTAAATGTTTATTTGCATAAGAATAAACGACCCCCAGTCTGGCAAATTTTCTTTGGTTTATAGACTTCTTATTTTGGTTTTGAAAACAGTCTGAATTTTAGCAGAACCAAAAGTTTTTTTTGGTTCTTCTGCAAAGAAGTTATTTTTTAGTTTTCATTTGTTCTTTTTTTTTGTTTTTACCTTATCTGTCTCCAGTGTACTGTCAAAAGCTTATTTTTCTTGATTAGAAGACGTGACATTTTATTTGTTTTTCTGACACACACACACACACACACACACACACACACACACACAACTTATTCCATATGCTTATTAAACTTGAGAAAAAGGAAAGTGTGTAAGTATATAGGCATACCTCATTTTATTGCACTTAACTTTTTGCACTTTGCAGATGTGCATTTTTTACAAACCAAAGGTTGTGGCAGATCTGTCAGCGCCATTTTTCCAACAGCATGGGCTTACTTTGTGTCTCTTTGTCACACTTCATAATTCTTGCAATATTCCAGATGTATTCGTTATTATTATATCTGGTATGGTGATCTGTGATCAGTTATCTTTAATGTTACTATTGTAATTATTTTGTTTTGTCACAAAGGTGCCCATTAAAGACTTAATAAATAGCATGTGTGTTCTGTCAGAACACGATTAGCCACCAACTGATGATTCCCTTACTTCCCTATTCCCTGATACGCGACAGTATTCAAATTCGGCTGATTTATGACCATACAGTGGTCTCTAAGTGTTCAAGTGAAAGGAAGAGTTGCACGTCTCCGACTTGAAGTCAAAAACTAAATATTGTTAAGCTTAATGAGGTAAGGCATATCGAAAGCTGAGACAGGCTGAAGCTAGGCCCAGTGTACCAAACAGTTAACCAAGTTGTGAAAGCAGAGAAAATATTCTTGAAGGAACTTAAAAGTACTGTTGTAGTGAACATGCAAATGATAAGAAAGCAAAACAGCCTTATTGCTGGCATGGGGAAAGTTTTCTTGGTTTGGATAGATCAAACCAGCCAAAACATTCCCTGAAGCCAAAGACTAATCCAGAGTAAGGCCATAACTCTTCAATTCTGTGAAGGCTGAGAGAGACAAGTAAGCTACAAAAGAAAAGTTTATAGCTAGCGAAGGTTGATTCATGAGGTTTAAGAAAAGAAGCTGTCTCCATAATATAAAAGTGTAAGGTGAAGCAGTAAGTGCTAATGAAGAGATTGTAGCAAGTTATCCAGAAGATCCAATTAAGAACATTGATGAAGGTGGCTACCCTAAGCAACAGATTTTCTATGTAGACAAAATAGCCTTTTTCAGCATTCTAGAAGAGGATGACATTTAAAGTTTCATAACTAGAGAGAAGTTAATGCCTGACTTCGAAGGACCGGTTGATTCTTTGTGAGGGGATAATGCAGCTAGCAACTAAATTGAAGCCAGTGCTTCAATATTCCCCAAATCCTAGCATCCTTAAGAATTATGCTAAATCTGCTCTGTCCGTGCTTAAATGAAAAACAAAGCCTAGATGATAGCACATGTTACCGAATGGTATATTGAATATTTTAAGGTCACTGTTGAGACCTACTGCTCAGAAAAAAAGTCCTTTCAGAATATTACTTACTGCGCTTTGAAAGTGCTCCTGGTTATCCAGCACTCTGATGGAGAAGTTCAAAGAGGTTAATGTTGGCTTTTATCACTGCTAACACAGCATCCATTCTGCAACCTGAGGAAAGAGGTGGGATTGGCAGTAGTGGGAATCTGCCGGAGAAGGTGGGGGCACACTTCATCAACAAGAGTACCTGCATAATGAATATATGTATACCTAACCTTGAATTGTACCCCATATCTTTTATTTTTGAGTTGGAGTCTTACTCCATTGCCCAGGCTGGAGTGCAGTTACACACTCACGGCCACCATGTCCTCGATTTCCTGGGCTCCAGTGATCCTTCCACTTCATCCTTCCAAGTAGCTGAAACTACAGGCACATGCTACCACACCTGGCTAATTTTTTTTTATTTATTGTAGAGACGAGGTCTCGCCAAATTGCCCAGGCTGTTCTCAAACCTGCTCAGGCAATCCACTCATCTCGGCCTCCCAAAGTGCTGAGATTACAGGCTGAGCCACCAAATCCGGCCTAGCCCACATCTTTAAAATTGAAACTTAAAAAAAGAAGTTTCAAGTCTCATTATTTAAGAAATACATTTTGCAAGACTATAGCTGCCATAGTGATTCCTTTGATGGATCTAGACAAAGTAAACTGAAATCCCTTTGGAAAGTATTCACCATTCTAGATGCCATAAAAACATTTGTTAATCATGGGAAGAGGTCAAAATATCACCATTAATGGGAGTTTGGAAGAAATTGATTCCAACCCTCTTGGATGACTTTGGAGGGTTCAAGACTTCAGTGGAAGAAGTAACTTCAAATATGGTTAAAAATATCAAGTCCTAACATTAGAAGTGGAGCCTGAAGATGTGATTGAATTGCTGCAATCTTCTGAAATGATTAAGTGTTACTTCATATGGACAAAAAAAGAAAATTACTTCATGAAATAGAATCTACTCCTAATGAAGAGTCTGTGAACACAGAAGATTCTGTGAACATTGTTGAAATGACAACAAAGGATTTAGAATATTACATAAGCTTTAGTTGATAAAGCAATGGCAGGGTTTGAGAGATCTAACTTCAGTTTTTTTTTTTTTGAGTTGGAGTCTCACTCTGTCGCCCAGACTGGAGTGCAGTGGCCGCTCCCGGCCACCGCAGCCTCGACCTGCTGGGCTCCGGCGATCCTTCTGCCTCAGCCTTCCTAGTAGCCGGAATTACAGGCATGCGCTACCATGCCCGGCTGATTTTTTGATTTATTGTAGAGATGAGGTCTCGCTGTCAAGGTGGGTCTCGAACTCGCGGGCTCAGGCAATCCACTCACCTCAGCCTCCCAAAGGCGCGGGATTACAGGCTGAGCCACTGAGCCGGGCTGACTTCAGTTTTGAAGGACATTCTATTGTGTTTAACATGCTATCAAAGAGCATTACATGCTACCAAGAATTTTTTTGAAAGGAAGACTCAATTGATGTGGCAAATTTCATTGTTGTTTTATTTTAAGAAATGGCCACGGTCACCCCAACCTTGAGCAACCATCACCCTGAACAGTCAGCAGCCATCAACACTGAGGCAAGAACCTCTGTCCGTGAAAAGATTATAACTTGCTGAAGGCTCAGAGGATCTTAAGCGTATTTTCACAATAAAATATTTTTCAAAAATTAAAGTACATATATATTTTTCAGACATAGTGCCGGTGCACATTAGACTACAGGATAGTGTAAACATAATTTTATATGTACTATGAAACCAAAAATATTCCTGACTTACTGTATCAACAGAAAATTAAAACTTTTTGTTTTATTTTAAATTTAACATTTGAAAAATAATATGCATATGTCTACTAGCTTTTTATAAGTAGTCTTTTTTCTCAGTACTCTCAATTTGTAGCACGTTGATTATACTTTTAAATTATACTTCTGAAACATTGAGAAAAGTTGCTGACACATAGATTTTTAACACTTATACTTTTCTTTTTTATCCAATTTCCTATTAATCACTCCTTTGTTATGTGAACAGCATGAAGATGTTTGATAATTGGTACTTAAAAAGGTTAGGCTGCTACCTTCCTAGAGATGAAGATAGACAGGATATTGGGGCACTATCTTTCTTGATGGTTACATTTCAAATGTATGCCTTTGGGCTCTTGAGAAAGACATCTCCAAGTTGTAAAACTGGCAACAAGCTAGGAGAAGGTTTAAATTTCAAAAAGTCAGATAAAGCATTTTACAAGTTCTCTAAAATAAATGCTCTATATTCAAGCTGAGGGGCCAGTAGATTTCACTTTGCTACAGGGTCACAGGAGATTTTCTTTACTGTGTTTTGCAGCTGTATGCCGTTTTGTTTTCGTAAGGTAGAAAAGAATTGAGGAATGGTTTACATCTATTAAAACATATGACCTCCCATGAATCCACCAGGGTAGTATCATTAGTCTACAATAAAAAAGGTAATAAATTATCACTAGCTTTGTGTGGAAGATTTTGATAGAAAAACTTTTACATTACTTTGGGACCATGAACAAATAATTACCTCTGTGGAAAACAATTGCTTTCAAATTCCTAGAATGGAGATAATTATAACTTCCTTATCAAATTTACTTGACTTTCATAAGAGTGGCAGTTTTGTTTTAAAAGCTATATAAACACCTTTTTGGTAAATAAGACCCAGAAATTCACACATCTGAACACAATGTAAATTTTTCTTTTCCTCACATAATAGTTTGCAGCTCAGTGGTGCTAGGAGAGGATGGTACAATTATCAGCCTTGGGCTTCTAAAGCGGCGGGTTCAGTTTTGATCCTCACTCAGCAAGAAGAACAAGGGAAATGGGCAGGAGAATGCCAGGTATATTTCAAGAGTGGAAATGGAGGAATCACATGTCACTTTTGCTCATGTATCATTGGCCAGAACTTACTCACATGACCCCGTCAACTTGCAATAGAGAATGGGAAATGCAGGCTCTAAGTAGATAGCTGTATACCTAGCTAATACTCAAGCATTCTGTTATTAAAGAAGGCATCATGGATAGTGGTGAACATCAGCAGTCTCCACTGCAGAGATAAATGAAGAGAATGATCAAAACAATAGAAACTTCTTGAAAGAGCCAATTTGGGTAGCACCAAATAGCTCAGGACAATGCAGATAGTTACTATAGTACCAAAATTTAGCTAAATTTAGCCAGTTCATTCTCAAGAAACAAAACCTTCCTACTTTCTTCTTAGGCTTGAAAAAAATACCCCCCAGTATCTGATATGTGCAATTCTATTGATAGTATCTAAACAATGGTTATGCTACATATGTTTAATGGGTAACCACAATTAGTACATGGTCTGTGAACCTAGTGGCATCGTTTGTCTCAGGATATTGCTGAATTTCAGAAAGCTTTCTATGTTATGTTTTAATTCTTGCAAATTGCTTGCCAATTTAATACGAGCTGCATCTAAACAGTAAGTAATTGCTTATGATAATGAGTGCAAACTAATTTGCTAGAATATGTTAATATTCACAAAGCACTTTTATACTGCCTGCTGTTTCAAAAATACTGCTCTCTTGGTTAAATGTAGCTTTTAAATAGCATTATTGTTACACATCTGACTTCATCACTTCAGTAGCATCTACCCAAAAGTCATATGACTATGAATTCAATATTCTAAGGAAAGAAGAGAAAGAGACATGTCATTCTTTGATGAATGATTTTGCATATTTGAGAAAAAAGGGAATCACAGTCTTAATAATTAATTTTAATTAGTGATTGATGGTAGTAAGCAAATTATACCAAGTTAAAAATGGCCTCTCTTTCCCATAAGAGTCATAAAACTTAATTTAAATGACTTCAAAGACAGATGGCATGCAAACTTCATTTGAATACAATAACCCATCTAAAGTGAATTAAACTTTTTAAAATGACCTTAGATCTGGATATTTTTAAATTTGAAGCCTATTTCACCCCTTAGTCCTTTTTCTTTTCTGTTTTATAAGTCTTTCTCCACCATTTTGAGAGATGCTATTAGAAGACTCTAGGTTTTAAAGACTCTAGATTTCAAACCTTAGGTCCTTTTGATATTGGGGACCTGGAGGTTCAAGGTTCTGATGTGCAGATTGGAACCACCTTGTAATTTAAGTCTAGGAAGATAGAATTTTGTGACCCAAATACAAAAGAGAAAAGTTTGACCCTTAACCTGCCCAGGTCTGTTTTGGTACTATGATCTGTGATCTAATGTTTTAATCATTTCAGCTTCAAAAATGACTCTCACACTTTGTTTTATATCTTCACATGGATCCTGAAATATAAAGATCTCCATAGAGAATCATTTTTCTATCATTTTCAAAATTCATCTCCTTTCATTTCAATAGTTAGAGATTTTTTAGTGTTAACAACAACAAACTCTTAAATCTTTGAATTATAAGTCTTACAGATACCCACAGTGCTTGTCAAAGTAAGTGGCCTAAATTCCCAGGTTTCTTTTTTTTTTCTGCTTCTTTTAACTGTTATTATAAAAAATATGTGAATTTCTGCCTTACAGAATTTACTAAATTTTACTCTTATTGTCATCTTCATAAGCTATTTCAGAAGGTTTGAGGAGTAATTAATAAGCAAACAAAGCATAGTTACATGTATTTTATTTTTCTCTATGTTTCTGCTACTATCATTTTTAATCAAGCATAACTCAATACTTAAAAAATGAGAAGTGGTTACATTTCTGATAGAGATGGAATGACACAATTTGTGATAAACAACAAACTATCACCAAGACTCTTCTTATTAAATGCAGCCTCTTGTTTATGACATTAATATCATATTTTTCTACATTTGTAAAGTTATGTGGCTCTTTGTTAAAGTAAATTTACATTTCATAGAATTTTTAGTGTACTAAGAGACTAGAATTTATCTAATCTCTTTTTAATACTGACCTTGAACACCCCTAATTTCTACTGTATGATTTGTGCTCTGTATTTATCTAGGGATTTAATTCAGGAGACAAAGAGATAAGAAATAGTGGTACTTAAAAATGCATCAGTTTGTGCTAAAAACACACACACACCAAAAAACAACCTTCCATTTATATAAATAGATACGCTCCCTATTCCTGGAAACAATTTTGTGCCTCTTTGCTTTCCCCATGAAAATCTTGCCAATAAAATTTGCTGTTATCTTTTCAGAACATCATTAAATTATATCTCCTCTAAAAAGAATTTGGGGGTATTTTGGTAGATAAGTGAATTTTCCAGTTTGGCTAAAGTATAGGGTTTTTTTTTGTTTTTTTTTTTTTGTGAAAGTCAGTCAGTTACCGAAGTTCTTAATTTGGTGTATAGTGTTTTAATCATTGAAAGTCTTTGTATAGAAGAGTGATTAGAGATACTGTTTCAAAAAACAAATCTAGCATTCATTTGTAAGATAGATTAAATTTAAGAAGAGGTAGGAGGGTAGAAGGTAGGTAAAGATGAGTATTAAAACATTTATGATTAACAGTAGTGCCATATGAACTATAACTATAAAAATGGAAATGTGATAGATAAATTTAAAAATGACACCTGATTGGGTTATGATAGTTGGGGAAAAGCTGGGTTTCAGAGCTATGTCTCATACCTTTCTATTTCACCAGGATTTAGAACGGAACCGTATACCTAGTAAATGCTTAATTAATTTTTATTGAGTATACAGATGTTTTTATTCTTGAATTGTGTCTTGTATTGCCTTTGTATTCTCTGTCTCTAGCAGCATCCTTCTGTTATTGCCTTAGCATTGTTTCATTGTTTGTTTATGTCAAAAAGCCCCACTCATTATTTTGAGTTAGAGTTTTCTCTACACCTCCCTAAGCCACCTGGCTTTCCAATTTTCAAGACACTTTTCAAAATAGTCTCACATAGGATTCTTTTCTTGTTTTATTAGAAGAGATATGAGTCCTCCCTCTATAATTATACCATTCTCTGTCTTTTGAATCATCTCGTTCATCACAACCACAATGTATACTAATTTCTACACATGCAAGTATGAGTAACATATTAGCATTTGCACTGTTTTCTATGCCTCTCCATGACCCTAATAGTGTTCCTCTTAGATTCCAAACTATGGAAGGAATTAGTTCACACTGATGTGAGCAAGCTCTTATAGGAGTGGAAAAATGAATGTATTTTGACTCAAGGCTATGTTCCTATATGATTTTAAGACTGGAAACCCTTCATAAGAATTTGTGTAGTTCATAAGTGACTTCAACAGTGACCTAAACTGAACAATGAATGAATAAATGGATGAGTAAGTATCTGGTTGGAGTGAACTGATTCCACATTTAGCTGCTCTACTTAGGCAATTTCTACTTTAATCTGAATTTTCAGAATATGCTCAGTTTAAAGGGCTTAATAATGATTTATTTATAAAGAGCTCTGTTTGAAGCAAATTTCATTTATGTAGAACAAAAATTAAAATTCTTCTGCTTACTTCTAAATGCTCTCTGGTTTTCATGGCCAAATAAAGTGTTAAACTACTTTATTTCAAGAGCTAGGGATCTTTTTCAAGCTACCTCTGTTGCATAGAATCCCATGACCAACAATCTCATTCAAGATTCTAAATTGCTCTTTATGATTAATATATTCATTTAAAATATTTTAAAATAATTTTAGATCTATGAAAAATTATATAAGAAATAACAAGAAACAAGAATGTTCTTATCTTCTTAGCTAGCTTCCCCAAATGTTAACATCCTATATACCCATAGTACAATGATTGAAACCAAGAAAGTAACACAGATATAGTATTATTGTCAAATCTTCAGACCTTATTCAGACTTTCCCACTTGTCTCACTAATGCCCTTTTTTGTGGTCCAGAGTCAAAGCCAGGATCTCACATTATATCAAGTTGTCATATTTTCTTAGTCTTCTCATATCTAGGACAATTTCTCAGTTTCTTTTCTGTGTTTCCTGTTCCTTGACGCTTTTGAAGAATACTGCATTATTTTGGAGAAGGTTCTTCAATTTAGGTTTGTTAGATGTTTTCTTATGATTATATTGAGACTATGCATTTTAGGCAAAAATAGCACAGGATGATGTGGTTCCCTTCTCAGTGCACCATATTTGGAGGACCTAAATTTGATATTCTCATTACAGATGATGCTAATTTTGATCACCTAGTTAAAATGCTATCTTCTGCCAGACATGGTGGCTCACACCTATAATCCCAGTACTTTGGGAGACTAAGGTGGAAGGATTGCTTGAGCCCAGGAGTTCAAGATCTTGTCTCTAGAAAACTGGGCATTGAGTCCCAGCTACTCAGAAGGCTGGGTCAGAAGGATCGCCTGAGTCCAAGAGGGCGAGGCTGCAGTGAACTGCGATTATGCTATGGCACTCCAGCCTGGGTGACAGAGTGAGACTCTGACTCAGAAGAAGAAAAAAAAAAAAAAAGAAGAAGAAAACTGCTGTCTTCTAGATTTCTTCAATGTTTAATAAATTCTTAGGCCTTAGAACTATCAGGCTATATGAAGCTCTTCCCTATAAAATATATAGAATTTTGGGCTTTGTTATTCAAGCAAACTGTGAGATCTGGGGCGGCTTCTCTTGTGATCACCACTACCTGGTTGAAGAGCTTCAGGATTCTTCATCACAGGTTTTTCTTACCCAGGTAAAATGAAATGAAGAATGACGTTCATTATCAGGAAAATTTAAGCAATCTATGCCCTCATCTGAGTTTGCTGTATTTGGTGAAATTATTTGGATTTCTTGGACAGCTGCAGACACTCCATCTTGCTGATGGATGTAGCCATGGGATACATCACACAGATAAATCCTTGCCACACCTATTTAAGAACAGAAGTCATGTTATTCATCACTGTATAAATCAGTGGTTATGACTTAGTTCTAAGGAATTTATTAGGTTGTTATTAGGAAACAAATAAAAGCACACACTTTTGATGAGGACATAAGTCAAGGCCTCTATCTTCAGGATACTAAGATGGAAGTTTAAATAAAAGACAACTGTCACATATTACATAATAGCTTACAAATTAAAAATAACTGCTGTAGATGTTGAAAGGAGAGAATTCACCTTGGCTGGAATGAGAGTGGAAAGCATGACTGAAAACTACAGGTGGAACAGAGAAGCCTAAACCAGCAAAAGTAAAAGTCACTTTGGGAGGATCATGGGAATTGTATTTGCAAATGCCCTTGTAATAGAAACAGAGCTTTGTCTAAGGTGATTTCTGAGTCAAAAACAAATATTCCCTTCAGTTTCAGCCCAAGATGACTAGTACATGGTTTTAATCAGGGGTTAGTCAGATGGAGAATGACATAAGTATAGCAGATAGGCAGGAAGATGATAAATGAGAAGAACTACAATAAGACTAGAAAATAACAAACTTCTGGTTTTCACTTAAAATTATTATGAATTTATTGTTTGTGTGGTGCCTTCTATTTAACTATGCAATGGAATAATTCAAAATAACCTCCTGCTCTTTTGTTTTAATGATTTAATTCCACTGCTAAGGGAAAGCAGAAGTGTCACTGCCAAAAAGTCATAAAGCCATTCTGGTGTAGAATAAAAGTGAGGATGGTAATAATAATAAAGATTTGTCTTCTGCATCCCTGTCCCACAGTTTAGAAGCCTCAGGATAAGCCAAAGGCTAGGAAGGCTTCTCGGGTAGGGTACTAGCAATATAACATTACAAAGACCTCACACCTTTTAAAAAAGACTCAGACCAGACTGAAAATGTCAGAATGTGAATGAATCATTTCTGTTCAGTGAGATTATGGAAACTTTGAGTCTTTCCAAACCAGCTGAGGGAAGCATCATTAGAAAAACTCTAAGTAAGATCGAAGTGAGACCTTGTTCTGTGAATTATAGCTTATTTTTCTAAATAAGAAGTAGTCAATTGATCTTAGCTTTTCATCGTATATTGAAAAAAGTACTATGTATAGAGTTAGGTGTGACATTGAGAAAACAGTTTTTCTGGACCTCAGTTTTGTTATCAGTAAAAGAAAAATTCACTTATCTTCAAGAATACTTCAGCAGTAAATTTATGTTTATGCCAGCTTTTTTTAACCTAGAAAAATTTTTAGACCATAACAGTAGTAAAAAAAAAAAAAAAAGTTTACTCCTGAAACCTGATGAGAGCCATTTTTACAATTACCATTTGAAAAAAGTAAGTTGAAGGACATCACTAGGCAATTGCAATTTCTACTGACAAGCTAATAATTTTAAGAATTTACTAGGAACTTACACAGCTTATTTTATGCTCTTTAAAGCAAGATTTTACTTAAAGTACCTGATGGTGTGATTTATTTTCTTCCTATCTCTGCTGTCTATAGCCCTAATGCAAATTGATTACTGAATTTTTTAACAAGGACTTTAAAAAAACAAATGAAGTTCACTTACTGTGTGAGGGAGTCTAGTTTCCAAAGGTAAGACATAAGCATTTGATGTTCTCTGGGTTATTGGTTGTGGGATTGCCTTACTTTGTTTTATTTTTAATTCTAGATCACTTTGCTGTCTTTGTGGTTTTTCTTCATCTGATTAATCTATGACTTATTTGATTTTGTACTCATCCAGGTAACCTAGACCAAGAACCTTTTAAAAGGTGCTCAGGACTGAATTTTATCCCAAAACAAGTTTGTCTTATTGGGAAGCTCAAACTATGGAAAATAAGTTGTTTTTAAAAGAAAATATATTTTGAGGAAACCAGAATGTGAAGTATAACTTATTGCATAGATTTTCTAAAATTCTGATCACTGGTTTAAACATTATCTCAAAATATTCAACTACTTACATGATTTAGACCTAAAATAATATATTTATATATTAATTTTTTTGTTTTATTTTTTCTGATTATGTTTGAGGTTATCATTAATCTGTGTCATTAATATTATCACCTTTCCGAAGGACTTCATAAAAATCCAAAAATAGATGGTGACTTGGTTGCATTTTGTTTGGCCTGATATTTATCTTGACTGCAAAGGTCTTATTTGTTAAGAAGAAAGTATTTTTTAGGTTTTATATTTCTAGCTCCTTTCATGCAGTTGGCACTTCTTATCAGACAATCAAGATAGGAAGGCTAAAAAATGTTTCTTTTTTTAGTTAATTTTCTTATAAGACCAAAAAAAGAATGACTTATTCAAATAAATACAGTTGACATCAGTTACTGATTATGTATGACTCTGTACAATACTAGTGAGCACCATTCACATCTCATTCTATGTGAATGACGTCTACTTGATTGTACAATATGCAGTCTGTGCACTATCGGCGATGTCCGTGGATTAATATCTAGGATATGAACAAGATAGGGCAACCACAGATCCACTCATTTATGTTGTAAAAAATTACTCCAGTTACTGGGGAGGAGCATACTTGTTTCCAGAAGAATGAACACTTTATTTCCGTGTAGCATATTCTCACCATAAATGTCAAAATCTGAAAAAAATATATGATGCATTTCTAAACATATACTTTTTTCCAATGTACAGTATTTGTATTAGAGAAATATATAAAAATACGGAATATTTGTTAGAAAAATGTTTTTATTAGAAAAAAGTTTTGGGCAAAAAAACAGATTTATTTTAATAAAGACCATAATTACTATTGAAATTATCTTTGAGAGAAATTCTTCCTGATCTCATCGGAATCATAACTTTTAGGTGTTGCATTTCATTGATAGTTTTGTTTTCATTAAAATTTCTTTCTGAGTAAGCAACATAATTGTTCATTTTAAAGTGGGCTGGAGTCAAATCTCAAGAGGGCTGGCTTTAGTGGAGAGGACTCCTAATTTTTGCTTTCACATCTCCCAAGTCTACTGTGGAATCTAGCTGGCTGAGCCTCCTTTGATACCCTTGAAAGTTTGGAAAACATTAATTGTTAATGCCTTACAAGTCCTCACAGAACCTGGAAATATAACAATGTCTGATTTGCATGGCTTCAAGAATCTTTGTAGTGTGCTAGAACCAAGTTTGTGAACAGTGTTTGGTGGAATAGTGGGTATGTTCTGACCCTATGCAGGGTATCTTTCATAAAATTTCAATGTACAAAAATAGGTGGCTCACAATTTTGATTTCTTAGTTTCTATTCAATTTAATAGTCAACCAACCTATTTTTAAAAATTCAATACATTTTCTTCATTTTTTAATGTCTAGTGTTCTGATAGAACATACAACCTGCCATGTATGACAGACTTCCCGTTGTTCTATTGTGATCTATTTATTTGCATTTTGTTTTTATTAGCATGAAATAAGTATACATATTTATGGTACAATGAGATGTCTTAAAACATGTATACATTGTATAAAATCCAGTCAAGGTGCTTAGCATATTCATTACTTCATATTTTTATCATTTGTGGTGAGAACATTCAAATCTTCTCTTCTAGCTATTTTGAAATGCCAATATAATATTATTAACCAGTCACCCTCCCTGTGCAATAGAACATCAAAATGTATTCCTCCTAACTTTAACTTTTTAGCTGTTGGTCATTATTTCTATTTTGCATATCATCCTTAGCTATTTTGATAAGGTTTTCATTATTTGGGAGTTATCTAAACTCTTCTGAATATTTTTTTGTTTTGATCTGATTTAGAATATTGCGCATATTTTAAACAATTTCAGAGGCATGGCAAGTATCTTTCCTTCTTTCACTTATTAAGAACAAACCTCCTTTCTTTCTCAGAGATGTGTGGATAAATATACTGTCTCACTTTCCAGTCTCTTTGCTGGTTGACTACATTTGTCTGTTCTGCTAAGTCTGCCTCTTTCACCAGTAGTCTCAACTTATGAAATATAGTTTGTATTTTCCTTTTCTTTTCCTAGTATTTTTCCAGTCTTAGATGCATATGCAACATTGAAGGCTGTCTCTTACTTCTCAGTATTGGCAATTGTTGTAATTAATTTTTAGATACAGAGTTGATTACATGTTAATAGAAGGCAGAGACTTCTATTATTCTGATTCCATTGATCTCTCCTTATATAATATTCACTTTTCTTGAATTTTTAGTAATCTATATGAAATTTTAGGAACTGGAAAACTGTAGTACTCAATTTCATGAAATAATTCCTCTGATCCTGCAAATAAATTAGAAAGAAAATAAACTGTAATTAGTTGCTGCTTTAGTAATTGTTAAGGTTTTTTTTTAAATATTTCATCAGTTAAGAAATTTTACCCGGATCTAATTTTTTTTGCACGCAATGTGGTCTTCTCATTGCTTTTGCCTTTTGTGAACATTACCTTAAAAAAATTCTTCCACATAGGTAGAAATTGTTCAGAAAATTTAAATTTAATTACAGTGTCTGGACAAAGTTATAGGAAGAACAAAAGCTCCCTTACTTATA